>NC_068370.1:7733974-7836474 GCF_020536995.1 Dreissena polymorpha | reverse complement strand
ACATCGACATTCGGCAATAGTCCGGAATATAGAGCTGAGGCGAATGTCGAGCCTGCTCTGACATCGACATTTGGAATTAGTTCCGCATATCGAGCTTGGGCAAATGTCGAGCCAGGCACTAATCCCGAATATCGAGCTGGGGCGAATGTAGAGCCAGCTCTGCCATCGGCATTTGTCAAAATTCAGGAATATCGAGCTGGGGCGAATATTGAGCCAGCTCTGACATCGACATTCAGCAGTAGTCCCGAATATCGAAATAGGACGAATGTCGAGCCAGCTATATATCGACATTCGGCACTTGTCCCGAATATCGAGCTGGGCGAATTTCGACCTAGCTCTTACATTGACTTTAGACAAGAGTCCCGAATATCGATCTGGAGCGAATATGGAGCCAGCTCTGACATCGACATTCGGCACTTGTCCCGAATATCGAGTTGGGGCGAATTTCGACCCAGCTCTGACATCGACTTTAGACAAGAGTCCCGAATATCGATCTGAAGCGAATATGGAGCCAGCCTTGACATCGACATTCGGCACTAGTCCCGAATATCGCGCTCGGGCAAGTATCGAGCTGGGGCGAATACTGAGCTGGGACGAATATCTCAAACGATCAGGTCTGGCATTCAAAAAGTAAAACTAAATTAAACTAAATTTTTATAATACAAAAAGTTGGGATCAATATTTTTGTGCACAATGGTCAAGATAAGTCTTACAAAATGGAAAACTAAAGAAATTAAGCATACTTTCAGAAAAAGAAGGACATAATGCCAACAAAAGCAGATGCACAAAACAGCAATTTGTTTAACCAAATTATTGAATTTTAATAATTGTCTAAGATTTTCTTGAAGATACTTTTAGAATACCGGTTCGGCTTTTCAATTTGCATTCCGCGTTTTATAGAAAATAAACATATAAATTAATAATCTGCGACTTCTAAACGTTCATAAAGTATGAATAGGAATTTGGCCAAATATCGCAGGCAAACTGAGCCTTTATTAATTTACACATATAACTTTGCTCTTCTAAATTTCAGTATGGAACATGAAATTAATGAAAGACAAAAATCAAGTTTGTAATTAAAACCAATTAAAATAATTAAATTAATGAATTTACTTCATTTAAATTTTCAAATCATGCCCTTGATAAAATTGACCGCCTGAGGACTTTTAATCCCAGATATTTTCGTTTTTAAACGATTTGTCTGAATATTGTACTTAAACCTTTTTAATATGTGTAAGAAGAAATTTGACTGGTTTATATGATGGTGTTTAAATTTTCAGGTAAGATTTTAATAGAAGGTCCTTTATCCACGAGCAGCCATAAAAGTATTTTACAGTATATTTTGCATTATATTTAAATACAGTATCGCATATAACTTAATTGCATTTCCACATATGCATTAAACATATGTACTACTTTAAGGGAATTACGACTATATATTGTAGAAAGCTGGTAATGTGTCATTAGCCTGGATGCAAAGTTTTAAAAATATACAACTGTATAAACAATGTATTTTTTTATTTCAAGCAAATTTTATAAACAATACAAAGCTGACATTTGCGGTACTGTTTAACCCAAAGCGCGCTGATAAGTAGCGCACTTTGGGATTAATTTCCCGATTTTAACCCCAAAGAGCGTTTGACCGCAGGGTGTGGTGAAGTATATCGCACTTTGAGGTTCAAACCCCGAGTGCGTTGTCACAGGCCCGTGTTGGTATGGACAGTTTCCTCGTACAGCCAAGTCAGCCCCAGTAAAGTACAACACAGTCTCACTTGTTGGTAAACTATGAAATGAAATTAATTTAAGGATATACACTTTAAGTTGTTTGCGTTCATGCTGTTTTGAACGCAATGGTCAAACTTATAATTCAAGTGTTTTATTCGAAATTTAAAACGAACTACGCGAACATGTGTTCCGAAAACGATAGTCAAGGGCGATACATTTGAAATAGATTTGCAGTGTTACATAGTCATATAAACTGATTATTACGGCCTATTTTCACAAGTTGGGCAAAAGAGAAATGAAAACGCTACTGACAAACTCTTCAAACGGAACATCACGTATGTGTTTTATTAGTTTAAATTTTATCATGACTTGTTTGTACATTATATACAGTAATCTGATTTTAAAAAGTCGAAGGGCCATATTCTCTTTGTCATATATCCTGTTTCAATAATGAAACGTTTATACAGTATTATACGTTTATACATAATTGCTTTATCTTGAGACACATTCAAAGCTAATACATAGCCGATACATGTTATTAAACACTTTTCGAATGCATAATATCGCAAAAAGTACGTATTAACACCAACAAATATCAGAAATACCTTGTGTGCGCGTTAGAAATCGATACAAATTCCTTCACAAATGAATTTATTAAGTTGTGTCAGAACGCCTTAAATTAACTTAGTAAAGCTATTATGTAAAGCGAATTTTGAAAATGACGTTCTTACTGTTCGAAACCATTACTGAAACTATTGTGAACTTCTATTTTGGATGGTTCCTAGAAGCGCATTGTCTTCGTATCGATGACACAAACTGAAGGATTGGCTGTCTCAGATTACCGACAAGCAAGATGTGTAAAGCTGTGACGTCAAGCAATTGGTTTCAATTAATGCTTGAATTTTAAGAATGTGGCATTAGCCTGTATGCAAAGTCTAAAAATAGATACACGTTTATTTATAATGTATTTTTTATTTTAAAGAGATGTATTAAACAATGCAAAGCTGACATTTGCAGTACTGTTTATTCCAAAGTGCGTTGATAAGTAGCGCACTATGGGGTCAATTCCCGATTTTGATCCTAAAGTGCGTTTGACCGCATGGTGTGGTGAGTAGTATATTGCACTTTGAGGTTCAACCCCGGCGTGCATTGTCACACGCCCGTGTTGGCATGGACAGTTTCCTCGTACAGCCAAGTCAGCCCCAGTTAAATACAACACAGTCGTTGTTGGTTAACTATGTAATGAAAAAATGAAAAAAGTTATATTAAATAAAATTTCGAGCATTTGGATATTTTTTATTTCATCGTCCGGAACTTATTTTTAATTACAATTCTTAGTTTCTGCATCAAATTATTTTTGCCGAATGTTGATGTCAGAGCTGGCTCGGCATTAACCCCAGTTCGATATTCGGGACCGCTGCCGAATTTCGATGTAAGAGCTGGCTCAACATCCGTCCCAGCTAGATATTTAAAACTAGTGCCGAATGTCCATGTCAGAGCTGGCTCGACATTCGCCCAGGCGCGATATTCCGGACTAGTGCCGAATGTCGACACCAGAGCTGGGTTGACATTCGCCCCAGCTCGATATTCGGGTCTAGTGCCGAATGTCGATGGAAGAACTGGCTCGACATTCGTCCCAGCTAGATATTCGATATTTTTGCCGAATGTCGATGTCAGAGCTGGCTCGACATTCGCCCAGGCTAGATAATCAGGACTAGTGTCGAATGCCTTTGTCAGAGCAGGCTCGACATTCGCCCCAACTCGATATTCGGGACTAGTACCGAATGTCGATGTAAGAACTGTAGCGACATTCTCTCCAGCTCGATATTCGGGACTAGTGCCGAATGCCGATGTCAGAGCTGGCTCGGAATTCTTCCCAACTCGATATTCGGGACTGCTGCCGAATGTCGATGTCAGAGCTGGCTCGACATCCGCCTCAGCTAGATATTTTAAACTTGTGCCTAAGGTCGATGCAGAGCTGTTTCGCATTCGCCACAGCTCGATATGATATTCGGGACTAGTGCCGAATGTTTATGTCAGAGCTGGCTCGATATTCGCCCCCAGCTCGATATTCCGACCTGGTGTTCAATGTCGATATCAGAGCTGGCTCGACATTCGCCCAAGCTCGATATTCGGGACTTTGCCGAATGTCGATGTCAGAACTGACTCGACATTCGCCCAGCTCGATATTCGAGACTTTTGCCGAATGTCGATGTCAGATCTGGCTCGACATTCGCCCACCTCGATATTCGAGACTTTTGCCGAATGTCGATGTCAGCGCTGGCTCGACATTCGCCCAAGCTCGATATTCGGGACTTTTGCAGAATGTCGATGTCAGATCTGGCTCGACATTCGCCCAGCTCGATATTCGAGACTTTTGCCGAATATCGATGTAAGAGCTGGCTCGACATTCACTCCAGCTCGATATTCGAAACTTTTGCCGAATGTCGATGTCAGTGCTGACTCGACATTCACCCTAGCTCGATATTCGAGACTTTTGCCGAATGTCGATGTCAGAGCTGGCTTGACATTCACCCAAGCTCGATAATTGAGACTTTTGCCGAATGTCGATGTCAGAGCTGGCTCGACATTCGCCCAAGCTCGATATTCGAGACTTTTGCCGAATGTCGATGTCAGAGCTGGCTCGACATTCGCCCAAGCTCGATATTCGAGACTTTTGCCGAATGTCGATGTCAGATCTGGTTCGACATTCACCCCAGCTCGATATTCGAGACTTTTGCCGAATGTCGATGTCAGTGCTGGCTCGACATTCGATCCAGCTTGATATTCGGGACTAGTGTCGAATGTTGATGTCAGAGCTGGCTCGACATTCACTCCAGTTCGATATTCGGGACTAGTGCCGAATGTCGATATCAGAGCTGGCTCGAAATTCACCCCAGTTCGATATTCGGGACTAGTGCCGAATGTCGATATCAGAGCTGGCTCGTCATTCGATCCAGCTTGATATTCGGGACTAGTGTCGAATGTTGATGTCAGAGCTTGCGAGACATGCTCCCCAGCTCGATATTCGGGACAAGTGCCGAATGTCGATGTCAGAGCTGGCTCGACATTCGCCCCAGCTCGATATTCGAAACAAGTGTCGAATGTTGATGCTCAAACAGGCTCGACATTCGCCCCAGCCCGAGATTCGTTATTTTTGCCGAATGGTTATGTCAGAGCTTGATCGACATTCGCCACAGCTCGATATTCGGGACTAGTGCCGAATGTCAATGTCAGAGCTGGCTTGACATTCGCCTTAGCTTGATATTTAAGATGTTTGCCTAATGTCACTGTCAGAGCTTTCTCGACATTCGCCCTGCACGATATCCGGGACTAGGGCCGAATGTCGATGTCAGAGCTAACTCGACATTCGTCCAGCTCGATATTCGGGACTAGTGCCGAATTTTGATGTAAGAGCTGGCTCGAAATTCGCCCAAGCTCGATATTCGGTACAAGCGCCGAAGGTCGATGTCAGAGCTGGCTCAACATTCACACCAGCTCGATATTCCGGCCTAGTGCCGAATATCGATGTCAGAGCTGGATCGACAGTCGCCACAGCTCAATACCCGGGACTAGTGCCGAATGTCGATGTCAAAGCTGGCTCGAGATTTGCCCATGCTCGATATTCGGCACTTTTGCCGAATGACGATGTCAGAGCTGGCTCGAGATTCGCCCCTGCTCGATATTCGGGACGTTTGCCGAATGTCAATGTCAGATCTGGCTCTACATTCGCCCCATCTCGATATTCGGGAGAAGTACCGAATATCGATGTCAGAGCTGGCTCGACATTCGCCACAGCTAGATATTCGGGATAAGTGCCGAATGTCGATGTCAGAGCTGGCTCGGCATCCGCCCCCGCTCGATATTCCGGCCTTGTTCCGAATATCGATGACAGAGCCGGCTCGACCTTCGCCCTAGCTCGATATTCGGGACTAGTGCCGAATGTCGATGTCAGAGCAGGCTCGATTTTCGCACAAGCTCGATATTCCTGCCTATTTCCGAATATCGATATCAGAAATTGCGCGACATTCTCCCCAGCTCGATATTCGGGACTAGTGTCGAATGTCGATGTCAGAGCTGGCTCGACATTCGCCCTAGCTCGATAATCGGGACTAGTGCCGAATATCGATTTCTGAGCTAGCTCGAAATTCATCCCAGCTCGATATTCGAATGTCGAATGTCGATTGTCGATGTCAGTGTCAACTTTACACACATTAGAGTAACAAGATAGTTATTATTCTGGCAGGGGTGTATGTTAAAGTAACGAGAAATATATCATATTGCTGAAGGTATAAATTACTGTTTATAGTGGCGTGATGGCGTGATATATGTCATTATGGTGGAGTTAAGTTTTAATCTATTTTCTTTTTTTTAATCGAAAGTCTCAGACTATTGAAATACTCTGGAGTCCTAGAACTTAGTGTCTTTGGGGTAGATCTAAATAACGCTCCCGCAGTGGGGATTGAACAAGTAATATCCCGGTCGCTAGGCGGACACCCTATTCCTTAAACCACGATGACACACGACTGTGGTTTTATATAGGCGAGATACATACATAACCGCTGAAGGTATATAGTGGCAAATATATATCATACCACTGAAAGAACATATTAGCGAGATACATACCAGTATGCGTAAGTACATAAAATTGAGACAGATATCATACTGCTGAAGGTTCCGATTGCCGAGATAAGGTACATCGGAGCGACATTGGTATCATACTGCATAAGTGTATGAAAGCGAGAAAGATATATTAATGCTGCAGGTACTTTGTTCCGATATATATATATATATTTATATCGTAAATGTTCGTACATCGTCGCTAGTAATTCACATGGAATATATTGTGACACAAAAATTAAAAACGAGCGTTTTGTATCTCGTTAAATCTTTGTTGCAATAACACAACTAGCGTTGACATTTCAGCTATTGCTTTAAGAAACACTTATTTTATATGGGTTAACTTATTTTACGAATTATCTTATGAAATATTCGTTGATTTTTAGTATTTATGTGGCTTTAAGATTTTCAGATAAAAGTTTTACCTGAGCTGACAATGACTAATCGAGCCTTAGTGGCGAGATAAATATATAATACGGAAATGACGATTTAAAATTTGTAAACAGTTTTGTCATTTATTGGCAAGTTACATACAATACCACTATCTGTGGATATTGAATATATGTTTGTGTTATTTCAGTGTGAGATCGTATTATAGTTCATAGATGAGAGAGTCACTTAAAACAGCTGAGCAATTAAATGAAATTATAAATCAATCTAAAATCAAAGCGCTGTATTCACTGTTTGCGCTGAATGCCTGTGGCTAGATTTAGTGTGCTTGTGAAGAAGTATTGTCCGAATTTCTCCCTTTGTCCGAATGTATACGGATTTTCCCTAGCGGTTGAGTTTTGTTTGAACATTTTGTTCAACTCGACAGATCTGGTAAGGTTCGTCCACATAGGCGGTGAAGATATACAACAACAACAACATGGCCGCAAAAAAAACTGTTATTGTTGGCGTCAAATAAATCACTTTCAATAGCCTAAAATAGCTTTGTATAACATAATTAACAGATCAGGAAAACACTCATACTTCCTTTGTAATGTGTATACAAAAGAAAATCCATTTACCATGATAAAGAACGGTGTACAGATTGTGTATTTTGTCTCACGTAGACCTTTTCGCGCTCGATTTGCGCGCTCGATCTGCGCAGTGAAATACCATATCCGGTTACTTCGTCTATTTCCGAGAATGATCGTGAATATTTGTTGTTGTTTTTTTTCCATTTTTTTCTTGAATGTCTTGTTAACGCAAAATAAAATAACAATATTTTGAAATATGTTTATAAATACCAAATATAAGATCTTCAAACAATGTCCAGAAAACAATGCTTCTTACTGTCTCCGTAAACACTGGTAACTTTTTTAATTTTTTTTATTTAATATAACTAAAAAAAGCAAACATTATACAAGTACATACATTGCAAACATTTTTTCCTTCAACAAGATAACAATACAGTTATGGGTGCATATGCACGTACACTAGAATGTTGTTTTTTTAAATATTTTTTCTTCAAAATATACCCACTCCGCATGGAAAAATAGTGATAATTGTGGTTTAACCATAGGTTATTATTTATGTCATTGTGCAATATGAAGAGTAAACAAAAGAAAGTAAAGAGTAAGAAAGAAATAAAAAAAAGGAGAAGCTGGAAGCTCAGAACTGACCGTCAAGTAATCTCTGATAAATTGTATTAAAATGTTCAAGATTATCGTTTTTTAGGGCTATTTCTTGTTCTATATCAAAGCGTAATTTTAGGAATGTAAGGAAATTGTTGAAATAATATGGTTGGTGCATTGTTTTCAATTTAAATATATAATATTTCATTAAATAAATGATGAAATTAATTGTTTGCATGTTTTTTTTTTATATTCCATCTGTCCAAAACAAATTAATTCGTAATTAAAATATAATAAAATGCCTTTATCATACATGTAGTCCGCTAATCTGTTCCATAAATGTTGTGCTACCCGGCATTTCCAAAACAAGTGTTCAATATCTTCATCGTATTCATTGCACAGATCACATAAGTTAGAGTTCGTTAGTTTGCACCGAAAGAGGTATGTATTTGTAGCTGTTAAACGCATAATATATTTATATTGGAAGCATCTTAAATTTGTGTCCGTACAAGTTTTGAACACTAGCGTGTATATCTTTGCCCAATTTAACTCTTTATTTTGAAAAATATTTTGCCATCTATTTTCCGCATTCGAATTTGTATTTTTTATTTGAGATAGTTGGAGATTGTATAAAAATTTATTTGGTTGGTACGAAGTTTTGATTGTATCTAGTAATGATTTTTTCCTTGATCCTGTTAGAAAACGCTCGTCTACAAGTTCCAATATGTCTTTTGGTATGTTATTTATAAGACTATTGTATTTAAGAAAGTCACTGTCTGATGCATTAAAGATATATTTGAAGTCATTAAAGCTATAAACTGGTAACTTTTTGGCCTAGACCGTCAAGTGAGAAACTTATTCTCGCATGAATAAAGAATAAAAACAATGTCGTAGCCAATGCTTAGAAATTTTGCTTCAATAATATTTTTTTACTCTTTTTATGACACTGTCATGTTATATAGTGATGTTTTGTGTTTATCAGACTGTCATGTGAATCTGACAAAAAATAAATTTTTGATTAGCTTTTAGAGCTGCTGGACACAAATGTGATATGCATGTTGGATGGATTTACCAAATGTTTGACAAGTTTCTTATTTAATCTGATACATGTATATGTATTTGACAGACAATTCAGAAGTTTGTACGTCCAATGACTTTATGACATCGACATGACAATGTACATGTGTAATATATTTTGTAAAACAAAAACAGGTTAGTGTTTTACTTTTAAACATATGCAGAAATACTTATACCATATGTGGCTTTTACAAGAAAAAATGCCTTTGATTGTTTAATGCTTTTTTATGATAAATTGCGCAGTTGTAATTTTATGCAGTAAATAAAATAGTGTGTTATTTTGGCTAGTCTGTTTGGCGTCTGGTGGCGTGTGGCGTGCGGTGAAGGGTGTCAACTTAGAGCACGTGCAAAACAGTGTTACCTCTCTAGAAGCTGCATATATGAATCTATCTTCGTGAAGCTTGATCGAAGATATATCTCTATAATATCTAAGCTAGTTTTAATCCGGGTCACTTACAATCAAAATCTAAGTTATCATGTCAAATCTTAGACGGACACTGTCACCACACAGAAGACACTTAAATAGTTTAAAAAATCGTGTTAATACTCGAGCAACCATTATAATTATATCTTGATTAAACTTAATCAGAATTGGACAATGTCAATTCTGTGTAATGTGTGCTCAAACAAGGTCACTGAGTCAAATCTTAGAAAAACATTATACCCACTCTTGAAGTCACATTTATGACTCAATCTTGATGACGCCATGTCATATTTTTATATTGACAATATCTAGGCCAAATCAAAATATGGGTGTGTTCCAAATTGAGGTGTCCAGGTCAAATAATATACTTATCTTGTAGCCACTTAAGAAGCCACATTTATAACTCAATCTAGGTAAAATGTGGTCTGAATATTTATCTTGGCAATATCTAGCCCAAGTTATGTCCGTGTACCATTGTCAAATCTGAACAAAAACCTTTAAAACCACTTGAAGCAACATTTATTGACTTAATCGTTATGAAACCTTGTCAGAATGTGTATTTTGGCCCTACCATTAAGTAATCAAAGTAATGAGCGGAATTTACTTTTTAACTATTCATACCGCGTTTGCATTAACACGGTTACGCGATATATTTTATTTATAGAAGCTCTCTTTTAGGGGCTTTCCATTCTTGGCAGCTTAAATCAATTCGCCGGTTGGTAGGAGAGTGAAACAAATGCACTTATACTTAAACAAATTGGTGAACGGAAATATAAACTTGATCAAATTTGCAAGTATCAGCTCCCTTATGTTTTGAAAAATAGCAAAGAGGCTTTAGTTTATCGTACGTTTTGGTGTATCCTTCGTCTTGGACTGTCCGGTTTGCACAGTGGTTGGTACACTCGCTTCTCAACTAGGCGACCCGGTTTCAATTCTCGATCCCGGCAGCATGCGAGTTTTGTTAATCGCCACTATACCGGACAGATGGGGTTTCCTCCAGGTACTCCGGCTTATCTCCGCAACACAAGACCACAACCAAATTGAAAAATCTTTCAGTAACAACGAAATAGCTGGACAATGCAGCTATAATTTATAATTTGTCCCAACGTTTGTGGGTCTAGTAAGTTAATTAGGTAGGAGTGCTGGGACACACTCCGGGTCCACACATAATGTAGCCTCTGGCTCGAAAAGGACCTCATGAAGAACGTAATACAGACTCACAAGATGACAAAAACATAGTAATCGTGCTTACAATAAAGCTAACCGAAGTTAGTACTAGTCAGACGTTGATAACTAAGATACCGAAAAACAAAGGAAAATAGATCTTGTAATTATTTGAGAATATAGGGATTGTATTTTTCCTTAACTGCAAAAGAAGCAACGTCTTTGCATCAGGAGCGCTATCAGATATAAGCCTTGATCTAGTTAGTTGGTTTACAGAAGACAGACTAGTGAGGTCATTACTGTACTTGTTGAATTCTTCAGCAACCAACTCCAAACACTCAATTTCGCTAGTATATCACATAAGTAAAATATTTCACAGACTTACTTCCAAACTTAAAGACAATTAAATCACGATGGGTAATTTCTTTGATTGTATAAGACTGATTTCTGCAACAGCAGATTGAATGATAGTTGTCCATTGTAATGTTGTGTGTACAGCCATGCGCCTAGAAGCGCACTGTATTTAAGCATTCACATGGTAGTTTTCGTTGAACTTGTGTCCCTTCTCTAAATATTTGAGCTCGATGGAGCGAAGGTTACGCCTATTTAAAGCATACCATACCATTGAGATACATTTTTGTTTATTGTAAGTTTATATTGAAAACAGTAATTCGAGTGAAATAAAGCTGTTTGCAGCCCTGTGTACTTTTTTAATGAAATGATACACGCAGGAGGCCATCTAGCAAAAACCTTGACCTTCAGTGCTCTCGCTACAAAGTAAAACCATATACAAGCTCATCTGCATTCCGAATATTGTAAATAGTAAACGTGTACGTGTTCAATCGAAGCTTATAATAATAGATGAAACAAACGCTTTTTGGTGTAACATGTATTTTTGCAGGGTCAAAACAGGACAATTTGACTGTTTTGATTTTGTTTTGCAAGCTTGTGCTTTAATGTTTATGCTCAAGTGCTCTGGTTTTGTATCTGGTTTGAATAGAAGAATACCCCCAAAGTCTTCCGAGAGGGGGGGAGGATGAAAGACTTACACGGACGGATTCAACGGTTACGACACGGCTAGTTCAATCGACTTTGACTGGAAAGAAGGCAGAAACAAAGTGTAGGTGTGGAAAAGTCTGCAAGAATCTCAGGGGCTTGCGCATACATCAAGCGAGAACTATGTGTGGGCAGACAGCACGACAGCAGCAGCGCACAGATGTAATGTCTGGTGAGACGGTGGAGGATCTTAGTCAGGAACAAACCCACAGTACTGGGGACCTCTTAGCGGCTGACATGCTGGATACAAACACATTGCGATCGGGAACGGATGCTCAAGAAGTCTTCGATGATGAAGACCCACTACTGGCGTTACTGAGAACACAGAGTGACCCAGAGGCAAACACCGACTTACCACACTCCACAACAGCACACAAGGGTGATAAATCTCCGAGGAAGCCAAGAATATCCTGGCCGAAAACGTCAGACAAGAAAGCATGGAAAGACCTGGATGATGACCTTCATGCAATACTGGAGACAGCACTCCAAGGAGCAGTTGAGAGAAAGCTGGTTGCTTTAACCAACCTTGTCTACACAGTTGGGAAAGAAAGATTCGGTCCGACTATCCAGAAAACCACCAAGAAACCTGTACAGATGAATAGAAGGCAGCGACAGATAAAGGGCATCAGGAGTGAACTGAAGGTTTTGGGAAGGAGATATAGGCATGCCAGGGAAGAAGAAAAGCCAGGGCTGAAGCAGTTAAGAGACAGCCAGAGGGAACAACTTTTAAACCTATGCAAGGCAGAACAACTTCGTGAGAAAAGAAGGAAAAAGGCCAAAGGTCGTGCTGAGTTCATTGCAAATCCATTCAAGTTCTCTAATAATCTGCTAGACAAAGAGAAATCGGGCAAGCTAGAGAGCAGCATGGAAGAAATTACACAGTTCCTAACTGAAACGCACTCTGATGATATCCGAGACGTACCGTTAGGCAACTGCCAGAGAATAGAACCAGCACCAGAACCCACAACACCTCTAGACACCAAGGAACCTACACTGAAAGAGGTTTCAGAAGTAGTTCAAAAGGCAAGAGCAGGGTCGGCCCCAGGACCAAATGGTATCCCTTACAAGGTGTATAAGATGTGCCCTAAACTTCTTCGACGCTTATGGAATCTTCTGAAAGTGGTTTGGAGGAAAGGTAAAGTTCCAGATTGTTGGCAACAGGCAGAAGGAATATTTACACCAAAGGAAAAGGATTCGAAGACCGTCACCCAATTCAGAACCATTTCCTTACTGAACGTTGAGGGGAAAATCTTCTTTGCTGTGCTGGCCAAGAGAATGACGCAGTATCTGACATCAAACCAATACATTGATACCTCAGTGCAAAAGGGAGGCGTCCCAGGGTTCTCTGGATGTGTGGAACATACAAGCGCCCTCAGTCAGATCATCAGGGAAGCAAAGGTTAACCAAAAAGACCTCACTGTTGTCTGGCTTGACCTTGCCAATGCGTATGGCTCCATACCACACAAGCTAATTGAGACCGCACTGAAGCACTACCACATCCCAGACCATGTGCAACAGATTATCAATGGGTACTTCAGTAACATACAACTACGGTTTGCTGTAGGAGAACAGTCAACACCTTGGATAAGGCTCGAGAAAGGAATAGTAACAGGCTGCACTATTTCAGTCGTGTTATTCGTGATGGGAATGAACTTAATTATCAATGCCGCAAAGAGGGAAACCAGAGGACCAAAGACAACCTCCGGGATATACCTCCCATCCAATAGAGGTTTTATGGATGACCTCACGGTAACTACAACGACACACGTGCAAGCTCGTTGGGTTCTTAGAGCATTGGATGAGACAGTGACTTGGGCAAGAATGAAGTTCAAACCAAAGAAATCGAGGAGCTTGGTAATCAAGAAGGGAAAGGTTACTCAAAGGTTCACCCTCCAGGTACAGAGCGAAGACATACCATCCATAGTAGACAATCCTATCAAATGCCTAGGAAAATGGTACGATGCCAGCCTTAATGACACAAGCAGCACGAACCGCACCAAGAACCAACTCCAAGAAGGTCTGAAGCAGATAGACCAGACATCACTTCCTGGGAAATTCAAGGCATGGTTATACCAACATGGATTGTTACCAAGACTCATGTGGCCTCTAATGCTGTATGAGATAGCAGTTTCTACTGTGGAAGGCTTTGAAAGAACCATCAACAGATACCTCCGTAGATGGCTAGGGGTCCCACCAAGTTTCACCAGCATCGGACTATATGGGAGGACCAACCAGCTCCAACTCCCAATATCATCAGTTGTTGAGGAGTACAAAGTTGCCAAGGCCAGGATGGTGGTGACACTGAAAGAATCTTCTGATGACCTGATCAGGATGGCAGGCATAGAGACTAGAACCGGAAGGAAGTGGTCGGCAAGCCAGGCGGTGTCCCAAGCTGAAAGTGTACTGAGACACAAAGACATCGTCGGAACTACTACGGAGGGCAGACAAGGGCTTGGTATTATAAAACCACAGCGATGGAGTACGGCAGTTAAAAGGGAGAGGAGTCAGATGGTGCAGAAGGAAATCAGGGCGAGCGAAGAGGAGAGCAGAAGAGCCCGTTCAGTTGAAATGAGTGGACAATGTGCCTGGAACAAATGGACAACAACAGAGAGGAAGTTTACTTGGGCAGACATATGGCAGTATGAGCCGCTAAGACTCAAATTCCTGTTAAGGTCAGTTTACGACCTGCTGCCATCCCCAACCAACCTCCACAGATGGGGTCTAGTGGAAGACCCAAGTTGCAGTCTTTGTAACAAGCCAGGCACCATGGAACACATCCTGTCATCATGTCAGACTTCGCTGACACAGGGCCGCTACAGATGGAGACATGATGCTGTCCTTAGGGAGCTAGCAGATGTACTTGAGCGCGAGAGAAGGAAGAAAAGAACAGCAAAGAAAACAGCATCTACAAAGATCAACTTTGTCAAGGCAGGGGAAACAACCACAAAGCAAGCTCCTAGAAACACGTCGATCTTAGATGAATCAGACCAATGGGAGATGAAAGTCGACTTAGGGAAGAAGTTGGTCTTTCCCGAGATTGTCCAAACTACACTGAGGCCTGACATAGTGATATGGTCCACCAAACACAAGAAGCTGGTGACCATTAAACTCACCGTCCCATGGGAATCAAGGTGCGACATGGCATATGAGCGGAAGAAAGCCAAATACACAGATCTCTTAGACCAGTGCAGTTCCCGCGGTTGGAAAACATGGCTGTTCCCGATCGAAATTGGCGCCAGAGGCTTTCCCGCACAATCACTGTGGAGGATGCTAAGTGCCCTAGGAATCAGGGGAGGGGAGAGAAAGAGGGCTGTTGGGAGACTAGGTCAAGCAGCAGAGAGAGCGTCCAGTTGGCTATGGATTAAGAGGGAGGAGAAGAGCTGGCAGCTAACCACTGACCCGTAGTGCCTGATCAGCACTGCGGTTCCACCGCCCGGAGTGTCCTGGGATTAAAGGATGAAACACTTGTTGATGGGCGGCTCCCAGCTGATGAGTCAGTGATTTCGTGCAGCACAGACTGTATTCAACACAGAATGGATCCTTCTTCCTGTAACTTTTTCTGGTTATGATGCATTTTTCTACGACATAAAAAATCTTAATCAACCTAAATGGGTTCATTGAAAAATTCCATATACATGTGTGTAACTTTACTTTAGTATAATTTTTATTTAAGTAACTGTCGAAGTACGGGTTACTGGTATTTTATCTGCAATAATTCGAGTAAATTATAGGTATAGACTATATGTGTTAACGCATAGAATCTATACTATGTTCAGGGGTTCTATTACTTCGCTTCCCTTCAGAAAAACCTCTTACTTTTTTCACCGCTACACATATATTCTCTGAAAAAAGAAATATCTAAAGTTAGTCGTTTACACGCCGTCTGGTGCACCGTCGTACATTGATTCACGTAGGGCAAGTTAATATTAGGAATTTCGGCATTTGTTGCCCATGTTTTGTATCGCACGTGCGTTTTGAACTGTGTTTAAAATTTCAATATAAAATGTAATTGTCTTCTTTTATAGCCAAGCTTCAAATACGCGTGGAAGATATCTTCTTTGTGGGTCTTGTTTAAATTGTCATGGTATTTTAACTTGCAATTACATCCACAACCAGATTTAGTTAATTGTTTTTTTTTCTCACCGAGTTTGAAGTACAAATTGTATCCTCATTTGTTAGGTTTTGTTAAGCAGGATTTCTTTTATACTCATCTTCGTTCCGCACTATCTTTCTATCCTGTCTGACATCTTTGACATTTTTACAATATCTACTCTCTGTAATTACTAATGTTATATAAAAAGTAAGTATCCGATATTTTATCTTTAAATCTTGATATATTTATATATTTTCAAGTATTTTGTTAATTTAATTGAGTACCTTTGAAGGTTTGACATCATTTAGCTATTAAGCTTAGAGGTTCACTTTCATCATATGCTGAGTCTGTTTCAGGCGGAAAATATACAAAAGTGTTTCGATCACTACCTACCACAATCCATAGGTAAATTATACCTATTTATTCAAAAACGTCACAGTTATTCAGCTTTGTAATAGCTTCGTCAATGACTTTAGAAGCATTACTCACATCAACATCATGATCTAGTCTTTCATTATAAGACATTCCGTCCCCAACATCACCATCTAGTCTTCCATGATTAGACATTCCGTCCCCAACATCACGATCTGGTTGTTCATGATTAGACAGTCCGTCCCCGAATATCACCATCTAATCTTCCAATATTAGACATTCCGTCCCAAACATCACAATCTAGTCTTTCATTATCAGGCATTCTGTCCAAAACATCACAATCTAGTCTTTCATTATTAGACATTCCGTCCCAAACATCACCATCTAGTCTTTCGTTATCAGACATTCCGTCCCCAACATCACCATCTAGTCTTTCATTATCAGACATTCCGTCCCCAACAATACCATCTATTATTCAATTATCAGACATTTCGTCCCAAACATCACCATGTAGTCTTCCATTATCAGACATTCCGTCCCCAACATCACCATCAAGTCTTACATTATCAGACATTCCTTCCCCAACAATACCATCTATTATTCAATTATCAGACATTTCGTCCCAAACATCACCATGTAGTCTTCCATTATCAGACATTCCGTCCCCAACATCACCATCAAGTCTTACATTATCAGACAATTCGTCCCCAACTGTTTATTATTTCAAATACCAGCCTGTCAAATCTAAATAACTAATTTTCTTGCCATCGATCATCTAAAAACAAAGTGAAAACACTACATAAACTTATATATCGGATAGGATTTTTGAAATTAATGAAATCTAGCGTGTGCAGCTTTGTATTGAGTAATGGTTGTTATTTGTTTAGCCGTGTCACATTCTGACCATATCTTAGTCCAACTTGTTGACGCTCTCAAATATTAAGACTCACCACATCTTATACCATATCATTTTGTCAATTATTGAATCAGTATCTGTTGATTCTTGAAATATATAATGAAAACTTAAAACAAACGTGTGTTTCAAATAAGCAAACGAGTTATTAATTTAAGAGATGACATTCTTCAATATAGTAAGTAAGTTTATTGTAAACAAAGGCCTCCGGCCCATAATACATCATGTATGCATAATATATATAAACAGATAATACAGAGAGTTGTCCCTACGTATATATGTACAATATCATTTGACTGGAGAAAAAAACACGAACAAACATACTTCAACTACAAGTATTACGTTCCATATGAAAAACGTATTAACTGGTAAACATAAAAGGCTATTTTTTAATAACAAACGCATTTTCCTTTCTTAACAGATCAAAGAAATTCGAAATAGTTTGCCTGCCATGATACCAATTATACAAATAGGTTTGCCTAATTTCAGCATATTTAGAACATTAAAAAAATACATTATAATCATCCTCTATTTTTACGGATTCATTTTCTAATTGACAATGTGCACATAGTCTAAGATTTCTTGGTATTCCTAATTGTCTACCTAACTCTATTTGAAACATATGGCTCGAACAACGAAATCTCGCTAACGCTTGCCTGCAATGAAATGGCATTGCAATGTCTAAATATCGTTCCGTGTTGAATAAACTTTTAAATTGCCTGTAAGTATCGCATCTAGAAGAGTCATTTATGTTTTCGTGCCAGGATTGAGTTGCACAATCAGTCAGACGTTGTTTAAAAATGAGCATGAATAAATCAATATCACCAACATCCTGGGAGACCCAAAAATAAAGCCGAACCCATATTTAAAAAGAAGCTCCTTTACATCCGTAGCCCAATTTCGCCTTCCAATATCATATAATGACTTTAACATTTTATAACAGTTTTTTGGATATCTTCTATCAGGCATGTGGAGAAGTTTACACCAGTATTTTATGCATTTTGGGTGATAAATGACGTACATTGGTAAACGGCCACATTCTCCTAAAGCTACACAGTTATTGACCGCAATTTTAACGCCTAGAAAATACTTGCAAGCTTCTATGTGTGTACGCTCTATTGAATCACGATATGATTTCCGATCCGAATGTGAGTATTGGTGTAACCATGGCATCAAATAATTTAAAGAATTCTGTACCGCAGAAATATCCGAACGGAATTTGTTATTCTTTAATCGCACTTTTGTCGAATAAATGAACACATATCATTCATGTATAAACTAATAATCGGCGAGCACAAGTCGCCCTGTCTAGTGCCGATGTTACAAGCAAACGGGCTCGAAATTGCGCCGGGGCTCGTGCGTACATAACTTTTAAGTTTGGAGTACATCGAGGTCAAGACCTTAAGTACGTTGCCCTGGATTCCTTTACGCATAAAGCATGTGAACAATTTATGATGCACCAAGGAATCGAATGCCTTTAAAAAATCCACATATAACGCATAGAATCTACCCACTGGCTTAGAAATATATGTTTGCACCAAGCTCTGTAAAATAAACATATTATCGGTAACCGAATATCCTGCTCTAAACCCAGCTTGCGCCTTATCAATTAAATCTAATTCATTTGCAAACCTGGTTAATCTATCATTTATGATGCCTGCAAATATCTTGTACATAACGTCAACTAAAGACATACCTCGGTAATTTGAGGGATCACTTCGCGAACCCGATTTATATAAAGGTACTATGATAGTTTCACTCCAAGCATCAGGAAAGCTTCCGGAAGATTAAATCTAATTGAAAAGTACGTTTAAAATAGGGGTCATAACGTGTTTAGTATTTATGTAAAATTCCGCCCCGATCCCGTCTTTACCTTGAGATTTTCCACGCTTCAGCTTACTGACACTTGTTTTTATTTCGTCATCTGTAATTGGCGAATTTAATATATAATCGGCCTGGTCGTTATTATACGCATTTGCATGTACATCAAAATTGTGTTGTGGGTTTTCTGATTATTTAAATAGCAAAGATTGAAACTATCTAACCTAGCAAAGATTGAAACTTTCTAACCCACTCATTGGGATTGATAGGTACATGAGTTGTTGCTGTGGACCTATTTCCTTTAATAACCGACCAAAAATACTGCGGATATTTACGGGAGTCAATTAAAACTTTACGTTGTTAATTTTGGTATAGAATTTTTTTTTGCGTGACATTAGTAGGACGACGTGCATTTTTGTACAAATGAAAATCGGCCGGTTCATATGACCAACGAAAACGCTTGAGCAACGAATATTTTTCTCGCTTGGCCGTTCTTCACGCGCTATCCCACCAGAGCGGATTAGTATGGTATTTATAAAAATTGCGTCTTATTGTGCGCATATCCTCCGCAGCGGTTTTGTAAATGAAAATAATCGTATGCACAGCATCGTTTACATTTTCATTTATAAAATTTAAATTATCATCACGGCATCTTTGTAAGTTTTCTGTCAGTACCTTTTGAAATGAATCACAATATTTTTCATTCCACTTATAAGTGTCATAATTTTGGGTATCGTTTGGTGAAGAATCGTCATCATGGTTTTCGTGATTTAGGGAGCCTGTAAACTGTAATTGACAGTATACAGGAAAGTGATCAGAAACATCATATTGTTCAACACTAAAGTTAGAAACAAATGGGAATAATTCTGTAGACACAATATGATAATCTACTACACTGTGGCCCCCATTTGCCACGCATGTAAAATTTCCAAGTTTATCCGAATGTAACCTGCCATTTAGAATGTGAATATTATGCGTACAACATACTTCAACTAATGTTTTTCCAAAATTATTATTATTTATATTATCCTTATTTTCCCTAGGCATGTTAAAAGAATCTTCGTCATACTCTACATCAACATCAAAAATATGTTCTCATGTATCAAAAGGAATATAATCTAAACAATCTTTTGTTCTTGCATTGAAGTCTCCCGCCAAATACAAGTAACACTCAGGATAGCTAGATTTTAAAATAGAAATATTGCTTTCAAGAAATAGAATACCAATATGAAATAATTAGTTGCCAAAGCCATTGCATGCACAAAAAAATCTGTATCAATACATATGTAGCTTATTTTAATTGGATTGAGGAAGACTTTCAAAATATCTGCATGCATTTGTGTACAGGATTTCATCACGGTCAAGGGTGATACTTAGCTCAACAACAATCCATATTCTTAAAATAACTGAAAAGAGAAAAAAATATGGGTCGTGTTCTGTTAAAAAAGGGGTTTAATGCATGTGCGTGAAGTGTCGTCCCATATTAGCATGTGCAGTCCGCACATGCTAATCAGGGACGACACTTTCCGCTTTTATGATATTTTTCGTTTCAAGAAAGTCTCTTCTTCGCAAAAATCAAATTTAGGCGGAAAGTGGCGTCCCCGATTAGCCTGCACGGGCTAATCTGGGCGACACTTTACGCACATGCATGAAAGCCCTTTTCACAGAGCACGGCTCATATATATATGCTAGCTTTAAAGTGCATTATGTTTTTTAAAAAATGAATCGTCATCTGATTTCAAACCGAAAAGGGGATTATATTACGTCATAAGTGGAACAGTTTTTCTTGCTGATACATGAAGGTCATATGAAGCGTATATTTCTGCGTTAAATGCTTTTGAGATATGACTATCGGTTTTTGTTAAAACAAACATATTTTATTTTTAACTGGCCTTGTACAACTTTACTGCGGCGTCTTCTTGCGTTGAACGATGATGATCTGAGTGTACAACTATATGATGAACTGTCTCTTTTAAGCTTTTTTATAATGAATAAGTGTAGTTAATACTCGTTTTATGTTAGCTGCTCTCTTGCATTTAAATCACTGTAGGAGAGTAGTACAAAGTATCTTTGTAATAACTAGTCATGAAACATTGAGTGTACATTTTGTTAATATTAGTATTAAAGAACTCCATGTTAAGAAAATGTAAGTCATTATATAAACAGATTTACTTCAAGTTTTAAAAAGATAACGTTATACAGACAAAAGCCCGGCTTTGACCGCTTTCGCTTTTACGAGTACATATTCTGTGCCCCTTCAGCATGCGGATACATTTTGATTTTGTGAATCGGATATTTCCATAAATTTCTGTGCCGCAAAATATTGTTTTCATTTTTCTACTTTCAAAACAGCAATAACTGGTTATAATTTCTATGCATAAATCTGCATTTAAGAACGAAAAATTGTCCCCACTCTGCTTTGGTCGTGTGTAACCTAGAACACAGTTTTTACTTTATTTTCAATCTTCTTGCTTGTCGGCAAATGTGAACCGGAAGTATTGATCATAGATCAAATATCCAAAATGGCGTGGCAGCCACAAGAAAGTGGATTACAACAAATTCTTCAGTTGTTAAAAGAATCCCAGTCGCCAGATACAGCAACGCAACGCGCAGTTCAACAAGTATCCTTTTTGAAAATAGTTATGTAGAATTCACATTCAGTTCCTTAAAGGCCTTTCGCTTTTATAGGCGAACTTTCCCCACGTGGTTCTTTAAAAGAGAAAAAATTCAACACCTGCCAAATATATCGTATGTACTGTGCTGCGTGAATACACGTGATAGTATTCATTTTGATAATCTGATACATTAGAATAATAACGTTTACATTTGATAAAATAGTGTTCACTTCATAGCTTATTGAAGAGACAGGCTAAAATAATTAGACACTAGAAATGGCGCGGCAGAGGCCGACGCGTATCCCCACGCCGCATGTTTGACCCAAGGGCGCCCCAGGGTTGATCATGGGGCCATGCATAGTTGAGATTGACTGTATTGTCATAAGAGAAGTTCAGTATCAATTAGAAGTGAATGGGTGTAAAAATAAAGAAGTTATAGTAAAAGGCAATTTTGGGAGGGTGTGGCCTATGTGGGCGGGGTGCCCCAGGGTTGGTAATGGGGCCATGCATAGTTGAGATTGACCGTATTGTCATAAGAGAGGTTCAGTATCAATTTGAAGTGAATCAGTGTATTAATGAAGAAATTATAGTAAAAGGCAATTTTGGGCAGGGTGTGGTCTATGTGGGCGTGGCGCCCCAGGGTTGGCAACGGGGCCATGCATAGTTGAGTTTGACCGTTTTGTCATAAGAGAGGTTCAGTATCAATTTGAAGTGAATCAGTGTAGAAATGAAGAAGTTAATGTAAAATAACCTAAATTTTTTTTATAGTAAATGGATTTTTTTGGTGGGTGTGGCCTATGTGGGCGGGCGCCCCAGGGTTGGGATTGGGGCCATGCATAGTTGAGATTGACCCTAATGTCATAACAAAAGTTCAGTATCAATTTGAAGTGAATCCGTGTAGAAATGAAAAAATTATAGTAAATGGAAATTTTTGGTGGGTGTGGCCTATGTGGGCGGGGCGCCCCAGGGTTGGGAATGGGGCCATGCATGGTTGAGATTGACCGTATTGTCATAGGTGAGGTCCAGTATCAATTTGAAGTGAATCGGTGTAGAAATAAAGAAGTAAATGTAAAATAACCTAAAAAAATGAGTGATAATTTCTGACGCGGCCCCACCCCAACCCCTATAACTTTTGACCCAGGGGTCAGATCAAAATTCCAAATAGTGCACCGTCGCACATATGCTCATAGCTACCATGTGTGTAAATTTCAAGGTTCTAGTGCTTTTAGTGTAGGAGGAGATAGTGGCCAGGACGGACGGACAGACGGACGGACAGACGGACGGACAGACGGACGGACGGACGGACGGCGGAGATCACCACAATATCCCCACCTTTTTTTCAAAAAGCGTGGGGATAATTAGTGACTTACTCAGTAAATTTTTTTTTGCTTTTATTTGTTACAGCCTGTGCCATTTGAATTGGGAAAATTAGCGCGATAAACCATGAAATTGGGAAAAATAGTGCGATAAACCATGAAATTGGGAAAAATTAAGCATTATACAAGGTTCTCAATATAAACTTTTGAGCCAACAGGCCCAAATGTGAAACCAGGTATCCGGAGAAGCGCCCCCCCGGAGAACTGCCCCCCCGGAGAACTGCCCCCTTATTTTAAAGGTGGCGGAGAGGTGCCCCCCCATCAAATCGGTAGGGGCGGAGAACTGCCCCCCTGTCAGAATTTAGTAGGCGGATATCTGCCCCCCATCAAATCTGTCGGGGCGGAGAACTGCCCCCCCCCCCCCCGGTGTCATATTAGTTATTAGTTACGTAGTGAAAACAATACTTAAGGGTAATTTTACGTTATCGCCGTACACATTTTATCCGGTAACAATTTCAGTACAAGTATATTACCATTTATCGAACTAAATAACACAAATTGTCTAGAGGCATGTGATAATACTGTTTAAGGCCCTTGGTACGCATCTGCACCACTCACTATACATGAATGCCATGTAAAAGTCGTGTTTTAATAAGAGCGCGAAACATAGTCGAGATCCACACAGGAAACGCGTGCGTGTTAATACTGGCCATGTGTCGCAACTAAATATAGACGTGCAACTCAGTACTTATTGAGAAAAAGTTACATCGGAATTAAAGGGGCCTTTTCACAGATTTTGGCATTTTTTTAACTTATTCATTAAATGCTTTATATTGATAAATGTAAACATTGGATCGTAAAAGCTCCAGTAAAAAATCAAGAAAAAAATTAAAAAAAGGAAAAGAACATTGCCCGGAGCAGGTTTCGAACCAGTGACCCCTGGAGTCCTGCCAGAGTCCTGAAGTAAAAACGCTTTAGCCTACTGAGCTATTCCGCCGAGTACACATGTTTGACGTATTTTATACCTTATATAAGCAATCTTCGTAGTTTCACAAAATTTAACGACAAAAACAGAACTCTCCAAATTATTCAATCGTTTCGCGTTGCAACGCTTTATATTTTTTAGGTTTTAAAATCGTCAAAAGATGCATATAATGGCTATATTAGAGCATGGTTAATGTTCAGTATAACTGTTTCCTCACAAATATCATAACTAAAACGAAAACTTACGAATCTGAAACAACTTTTTTCAATTTTGTCAATTTACCAAAGCGTGAAAAGATCTCTTTAATTTACATTATAAAGATAGTATTGACCCATGGAAAAAAAACGTAAATTTACGTATAAAAAAGTAAATTAATAGGCAAAGCAAAGGCAATAATTTAGCTGACTTGAAGAAAAAAGTGAAGTGAAGTCGAATTCATAATCAATTTATTTATGTTGTTTAGTAAATTCATGTGACATACAAAATAACATACATAAATACACACATTACGGCAACAGTTTGCATTTTGAGCAGATCATGTCGACATGCCAAACAAACAAAATCGGTAACAGTTGCTTTAATTAGCAGCTAATAAGGCAGGCAGAGAACTTGTTACCGTTAACGATAAGCACCGCGATCTTTTAATTGGTAGACCGGACCGACCTTAATTGTTAAGAACTTGTTAGCTTTGAATAAAGCCGCATATTGAATAAAGCCGCATTTTGAATAAAGCCGCATACGGGTTTATTATATTGAACCGTCCAAATCCGTAATTGGCGAAAACAAACAAATAAATTATTGTTTTCAGCTTGCATAAGGATGGATTAAATTGCATGCTAATTGTTTGTTTTAATTAAGGGGAAAATATCAAATAATTCAGCCGCGAAAACTTTTTATTAGCAAAAAGTGATTTGTTTTTCTTTGTTCACATAGACGAAAATCACGTGATTATCAAGATGGCGACGTCCATGCCGAGGCAGGTATTTTTTTTGCAGTTTTATAACTTTTATTACTTGTACAACTTTATATTATTTTTGAAATTTCACTCAATTTCCAGACATAATAGCAAGAAAGTTACTGGCGTTATTGTCATTTTAATACTCGCTTTATATATCGCCGCGAAACTTCTTTAATTAGGGGGCACTTCTCCGGGTCATCAATTCTGACAGGGGGGCAGTTCTCCGCCCCTTATTAATCAGCAGGGGGGGCAGTTCTCCGCCCTATAAAAAACAGTGAGGGGGCAGTTCTCCGCCCAGTGAAAAATCTTTGGGGGGGGCAGTTCTCCGGGGGGGCACTTCTCCTAGAGCCGTGAAACCAACAGGCCTTCTAGGGGAGTCAGGGGGGCATGCTCCCCCTGAAATTGTACAAATTGATCATTTGATTTCCTGCATTTTGGGCCATTTTATGGCTATTTTAGTGGAAAACCAGGCATTTAAATTTGAGGATTTTTGTGTGCATTTCATGAATTTTAGCTTTTTTAACTAACAAAAGATAAATGGAAAAAGCTCTATTACTTTTGTAAAATTTTAACTCAACATGTGATGAACAGAATGTCAAAATATTTTACTGCATTTTGACCGATTCCAATATGCGCCTTTTCATTGTTGTTGTTGTAATGCATTAAAGGAAATAATGAAGCGACGTCTTTGTTTAATAGCAAATAGGAGCCAAATTACCGAAAAGACACCAAAATTTTGAAAAGTCAATTGCCAATTTTCCAAATCTGAGCGATTTTCAACCGGCCAAAATCTGATTTCAAAAGGCCGATTTGGCCGGCAGCCGGCTCTTATTGAGAACCCTGATTATAAATATTATAAGTAACATAATTAAAATTGTTTTTAAGTGCATGTTCAGGGGGTTTTCTAGCCATTTTGGGAAAAGGAGTCTGGTCAAATTGGGATTGTTCTAATTGATAAAAGTGGCAAATTTGGGAATTATTTATCGACAAAAAGGACTAAATTTAAGTTATATATCTTGTAGGATGTTTAAATAAAAAGTTGAGAAATCATAAGTCATAAGAGACCTCTTTCGTAAAAAAAAAATCACTGTAACTTAGGCATTATTCAGTAAAACTGATCGATGGGAATGTCATATCAGAAATCAGAAAAAATCCTGCTAAAGACAACTCTTGTAATCAATTAAAGAGGTTTAAGAAGGCAATGATTTGTATGCCCCCCTTCGAAGAAGATGGGGTATATTGCTTTGCACATGTCGGTCGGTCGGTCTGTCGGTCGGTCCGTCCACCAGGTGGTTTCCAGATGATAACTCGAGAACGCTTAGGCCTAGGATCATGAAACTTCATAGGTACATTGATCTTGACTCGCAGATGACCCCTATTGATTTTGAGGTCACTAGGGCGAAAGGTCAAGGTCACTGTGACACGAAATAGTAAAATGGTTTCCGGATGATAATTCAAGAACGCTTATGCCTAGCAGGGCCCTCAATCTATCAAATCTGCCTCCGAATTTCGGTGGCAGTCCCCCACCTGAAAAGTATACTTTTTTCCCCTTTTGGGGGGAAAAATTCCCCCTAAAAAAAAAATAAAATTTTTTTTTTAATTTTTTTTTTTTATTAGAAAGATGTGTCTCATGATTATTATATCTCAATTCTATTTCAATTTAATCTTTTCAAACATACTAAATTATGAAAAATGCAACGGATATAGTGCAAACATGTACAAATGAAATAATGAGAGAGTAAGTAAAAAAAATCCCCCAAAAAGGGAAAAGCCGCGAAAATTCCCCCTCCTAAGGGCTGCGGACCCCTTCCCCCAAAGTAGTGTGAGGGCCCTGATGCCTAGGATCATGAAACTTGATAGGTAGATTGATCATGACTCGCAGATGACCCCTATTGATTTTCAGGTCACTAGGTCAAAGGACAAGGTCAAGGTGACCCGAAATAGTAAAATGGTTTCAGGATGATAACTCAAGAACACTTATGCCTAGGATCATGAAACTTAATAGGTAGATTGACCATGACTCACAGATGACCCCTATTGATTTTGATTTTGAGGTCACTAGGTCAAAGGTGACCCGAAATATTAAAATGGTTTCCGGATGATAACTCAAGAACGCTTATGCGTAGGATCATGAAACTTGATAGGTAGATTGATCATGACTCGCAGATGACCCCTATTGATTTTCAGGTCACAAGGGTAAAGGTCAAGGTCACGGTGACCCGAAATAGTAAAATGGTTTCCGGATGATAACTCAAGAACCCTTATGCCTAGGATCATGAAACTTGATAGGTAGTTTGATCATGACTGGCAGATGACCCCTATTGATTTTCAGGTCACTAGGTCAAAGGTCAAGGTCACGGTGACCCGAAATAGTAAAATGGTTTCCGGATGATAACTCAAGAACGCTTATGCCTAGGATCATGAAACTTCATAGGTACATTGATCATGACTGGCAGATGACCCCTATTGATTTTCAGGTCACTAGGTCAAAGGTCAAGGTCACAGTGACAAAACAACATATTTACAAAATGGCTATCACTACAACTGAGAGCCCATATGGGGGGCATGCATGTTTTACAAACAGCCCTTGTTAAGAATTCTTCTACACCGCATATCTTCACATTTTGAACTGGATAATGTTAATTAAAAATAACACAATAACAACTGTAAACTCCACAGGTGGTTATTTGATCTTTTTACCAATGTCTGTTGGCAGCTAAGACAATCATTTAAATTTTTGCCAAATTGGCGGAAATGCTGAAATGTAAATTAAATCGTTGTTTAACAGTAAAAGACTTTCAAAGTAAAATAACTGGACAGTCTTATTAAATGGTAAGTAATGTGATTAAGTTTTGATTAAGTCCAGTTAGTTTTGTTGATGATGAAACCAGCATAAGGAATCAAGAAATAATTAAGTTTTAACCTCACAGGGGTGTCAATTTTCCAGATTATTCCGTAAAACCAGATTTGAGCTGTCCAGGGTCAATTTTGAGATGAATGCAGGTTTTTTTTCCACTTTTTGGGAAGATAGCCCATGGCTTAAGAATTGGGAATTTTATCTGCATTTTTATGAAATTGGGAAAATAAATTCATTAGCCTTTTTATTCCAAATGAAAAGTCCACTGTTTAGGGAAATACTAAATTTGCTATAACTCTTTATAATCGACTGAATTTGCTATAACTCTTTATAATCATTCAAATTAAAAGAACAAAATCATATAATACTTTGTTAGATGTAATTGAATTAAAATTGAGATAAAATACACATTAGACACTTCCTAAAAAAAAATATATATATTTTTTTTTTTGGAAATTGGGAATTTTTTGCCACATTTTGGGAAAAAAGTATACTTTCTTTTTGGGATTGGGAACATAGCCGAATTTCGGCTATAAAATCGGGCCAAAAAAAACCCTGGAATGTAAATCCGATGAGTTTGTTTAAGAGGGGTGGGGATATGGACAAATTCTTTGAGTGCCCGATCATTCGAGAACAAATATTGTTATAGACGCGTTGGCATTCCGGACATATGCGCTCGGTACAGATCTTCCCGGTCTTTTATTTATTGATTTCTGAATGGTATGCGGCGTGCACTGACATGAGCAGTAACTGACAAAGCTTCTGCGCTACTTTCCGAAAACCATACAATTCTACGTAACGAATCTTGCAAATGTCCACAATCTTGAAATTTTAAATTATGTAATAGCAAAGTAAAGCACTGCAATATCATATATTAAAGCAATTTGTCAACCAAATTTATATATTTTGCATATTTGTTTGGTTACTGATTTTCATTTTCATGTGCAAAAGACCGGTATACGGTATGGTACGTTGATTTTAATTTAATAATTAATAATATTTTAATATAGAATGACGAATACAAACGCAGTGTGATGGATGGTCTGGTTGATAATATTTCGCATTGTACTCACCAGAAATTGCACCTAGAAAGACTATAAATAAAGAACAATAAGCTAGGGCTCTCAGACTCTCTGCTTGATTTTCTGAATTTCAAATTTGGGACAATTGACAATTTGACACCCCTGTCCTTAAAACTGAAGAAAAAGGAGTTATGAAGGAGTATTAGTACTCTTTAGGCAAAATCTATACACAAAAAAGAATGTAATTATTTATCCATACTTTTAATAACCAATGTTTACATTTCAGTTTAACAGTTTAACTACTCATTCAGTTTTTCTTGGCTTAAAGTAAGTCATCAGTATTTTTTATCTTCTTTTGTTCATTTGCTGCCACACATGTACATGTATTGCCCTGGTTGGATCAAACGCGCAAAGCTGTGGTCCAATGATGCATATTTTAATGATGACATTCAACTTCTCACTCTTAAGTGATGCTCTGCCCTTGCCCTTCAGCCTATTCTGAAAACTAAAGCTGTGTTCACAATCTACACATGCAGGCTTTTTCCGCCCAATGCCACGGGTCCGAAATTCGGCCCCATTCCCAATGCAAATCGGGTTGTTTTTTTCCCAATTGAAAAAAAATATTCCCAATTCCATAAAAAAACAATTTTTTTTTTTTTTTTACCTTAAAATATATAAGTTAACCTGATCCGGTGTAGAAAATAGAAAGTGTTGCATAATTAAATTATCTGTTGCCTTGAATTTGTTTTAAAAACTGTAAAATATGTAAATGATTATTTAAGACTTTCCTTATTTTCCTCAAAATCCGGCGCTTTGCATGATTTTTTTCACCTCAAAAAAGGCCAGGCCTTTTCCTCAAAATCAGATGAAAAAACCTGCACTTATCTCACATGTTCATAATACTTTGTAAAATTTTAATAATAAGTTATCAAAATAGTCGTTATTTACCAGTTAACGGCTTCTTTGAAATATAAGAAACACTATTTACATGCGATAATTTTTCCCAATTGAGCCAATTTTGCAAATAGTTTTTTTCCCAAAATGGGGGTTTTCACGACGCGAAATTCCCAAAATTCCAGTATGGCGTATTCCCAAAATGGAGCGGAAAAAGCCTGATATGGTTTTTATGCCCGCGGTACATGTAGGGTGGCATATAGCAGTAGAACTGTCAGTCAGTCAGTCTGTCCGTCCGTCCGAAAAAAACCGTTAACATTGGACATAACTTTTTCACTATTTAAGATAGCACTTGATATTTGGCATGCATGTGTATCTCATAGACTGCACAATTTTAGTGGTGAACAGTCAAGGTCATCCTTCAAGGTCAAATGTCAAATTTATAGCGTCTGTCTGTCTGAAAACTTTAACATTGGCCATAACTTTTTCAATATTGAAGATAGCAACTGGATATTTGGCATGCTTGTGTATCTCATGGAGCTGAACATTTTGAGTTGTGAAAGGTGAAGGTCTAGGTCATCCTTCAAGGTCAAATGTCAAATATATGGCGTCTGTCCATCCGAAAACTTTAACATTGGTCATAACTTTTTAATATTGAAGATAGCAACTTGATATTTGGCGTGCATGTGTATCTTATGAAGCTGCACATTTTGAGTGGTGGAAGTTCAAGGTCAAGGTCATCCTTCAAGTTCAAAGGTCAAAAAAAATATTCAGCGACGTTCTCATGAAGCTGCACATTTTGAGTAATGGAAGTTCAATGTCATCCTTCAAGGTCAAGGTCATCCTTCAAGGTCAAAGGTAAAAAAATAAAATTCAAAGAGGCGTTCTCATGAAGCTGCACATTTTGAGTGGTGGAAGTTCAAGGTCAAGGTCATCCTTCAAGGTCAAGGTCATCTGTCAAAGGTCAAAAATAATAATTTCAAAGCGGCGTTCTCATAAAGCTGCACATTTTGATTGAGTGGTGGAAGTTCAAGATCAAGGTCATCCTTCAAGGTCAAAGGTCAATTTTTTTATTTATTTCAAAGCGGCGCAATAGGGGGCATTGTGTTTCTGACGAACACATCTCTTGTTAGTTATATCCTTCAAAATAGATTGCAATTTTAGACAGCACAATTTTTTCGTACAGCAAACTGTGGCGCACTGTCCTTGCTGAGTAACTTATAAATGTTCTTTTGCGTTAATGTATTTTTAAACGGTGGCCCAACACGAGCAGAGGCCACTTTTCTAGCATCAAAAATAATAACGGATTGTGTGATCACCAAATACTACAATTTTCGGTGATATTATAGCAAACCAGTCTGATTTCAAACAAGTTACAGTTCTCTTCCTTGCTTAGCAGTTAAAATCCACTTTGTTTTTGGAATTTCGGTACATGGCCGAAAAGAAAAACAAATGGGTAATCAACATTTTGTAAGCGTTCTTGATACATGTACGCACACAAAATATTTGTAATGCGTGTTGACATAATTTTATTTGGGTATTAACCCAAAAACGCCTTTTTATATCAAGAGTGCTGGATGGAACTGCAGGTAAAGTTGAAATTCTTTTCTTACTTCTAATGCTATGAACAAGTAAAATAAAGAAAGCTTTAACATGTGACAGTGAGTCCAACCTTTAGTCTGTCTTTAAATCAGACATAAGGCAGATACATGTAGTATCCAAACCTTTCACAATTTTAGAAACAATTCTTTCTTTTTAGCATCTGTGCCACGAATTTGGTAGGATATGGAAAAATTGATTTAATGCTTTTTATAAAAATTATTGTGATTTATATTCTTAACCCATTGTCAGAAATTAGAAGAGTTGAACAAATTCCCAGACTTCAACAACTATCTGATATTTGTTTTGACAAAATTAAAAAATGAAGGTAAGTTAAAGTAAAGTGTTTAGTCTGGCATATAACCAGCATCTTTAGACTTGAATAATTGTATCTGTCATTGATCCACTTTGACAATAAATAGAACAAATCTAATTCACTAAATTTTAATTTGTTAAGTCGCACCATCATAATGTAAATAAAAACATTATAGACTTGTTGTTTGAATTTTACAATTTGCTGGGGGAAAAAACTCATGGAATGTTTCACTGACAACTTCAGATGATCCTACAAGGTCCCTCAGTGGTTTGATCTTGAAGAACAATGTGCGGGCGCACTTTGACAAGTTCCCACCAGAGGTGTCTTCCTTTATCAAGGCAGAATGTCTCAACAGCATTGGTGATCCCTCTCCGCTCATCAGGGCCACCATTGGCATTCTGATCACGACGATTGTTGCCAAGGGAGACCTTCGCAGCTGGCCAGAGCTGCTACAGTCCCTTTGTCAGTGCTTGGATTCGGAGGATTATAACATGTGTGAGGTGGGATGTGGTTTTATTTGTTTTTTTACCAGCATTTTATCAATAAGCATCTTTGCACAATTAAATAGAAGTATAACTATGAAAAAGCACTCAACCAAAAATGCAGTAGAACATTGCAGTTGGTAATATGTTTCCAGTTTAAATTGGCATTTCATATTTTGTGCCCAAGGTAGGGTTTCATTAAGAAGTCAGACTGTCCGTCCATCTGGTCTGTTTTGGGGAGGTTTTTAATTCAACACTCAGATATTGCGCTGATTTTTGGCATGTGAGATGACGTTCATGAAGTGTGAGTTTCAATCCGGTCCATTGATTTTTGGCCTTGGACTTTTTCTATATTAACTGTTTTCAATTTCGTAGGTTATTTACGGAGCGTTTTTAGATATTGAGCTGAGTTTTGGTATATGAGTGTACCTACATGACTAAAAGATGGACTGTGGGTTTTGTTCTGGTCCAAATTTTTCTCTAAAATGGCTGCAGTGTTGCTTCAAATCGCATTAGGGGGCATTGTGTTTCACAAACACAGGTCTTGTTATACTTTGTAATAACTACCTCATCAAGTTTACTGTAAGCAGATCTGAAAATAAATGTAATTTAAATACAAAATAAACGGTTATTACATTATGGTCCATCTGTTTTTCAGGGTGCCTTCGGAGCCTTGCAGAAAATATGTGAAGACTCTGCAGAAGCCCTTGACAGCGACCCCAACAGGCCCCTTAATATTTTGATACCCAAGTTCCTTCACTTCTTCAAGCAGCAGAGTCCCAAAATCAGGTACAGTGGTAATAAGATAGGTTTGACCTGTATGTCAGTAATATTACCTTTCAGTAGTTGGTAGGTAGTTAGTTCTGTTGTTGTTCTTTTGAAGCTCAAACTAGTTGAATGACCGTTTGTCTAGATGTGTAGATGATCATTTAAAGTCGGAATTTGTAACGGGTGAATTTTGGCCCTTTGCCAGTTTTTCAACAAGAACATTGAGTCCAGAAATTTGTGTTTTCAATTCCACTCCTATTGCTGGGTGGGTTGCACTCTCATTTTCAAAGTTGAATAACCTTTGAGTCTAAATAATTGTAAAGAAAGAAATATTAGCTGTCATGAGTTTTGAGCTGGCATGTGCAATTTAATAAAAATGCGGTCTAGAGATGTTGCATACTCTGTTGCACACTGGTTTTCACTTTAAGTTAAAATGCGGACACTTTAAATGAAAAAAATAGGAAACCATAGAATATCAATCTGGGTTAAAATGGTGGATGTTAACTTAGTAATTGAGCATTTTAGCAACTGTGTTTAAAAAAAGATTAGACAATGTTTAAACACATTTACTTGATCAATTATGCTAAGGCCAAAAAAAAAAATAGTCTTGGTTCAGGGAACATGGCCAGAAAAATGTAGGAGGGTAGGTAGGTTTTTTCTTTTTTTTTTTTTTTTTTTTTTTTACCAGTCGACTGATTTCAGGGTGAAAAAGGGTCAGTTAATGCACCCATAATTGTTTAAACACTGACCAAATGATTAATATTGCACATGTGGTATTTAGTCGTTGTATATTATTCAATATTCCTAGCTCTTTATGCACTTCTTCAGGGCTAGCGCTGGCCCAAAATTTCTTTTAGCCAACCATTTTTTCTTTGTCTGTCTGTGATAGTGTGACCTTCTTATTCAAAAGTGAACAAGCCATCTTTATGAGTCTCTGGTGTTTGGGGTGTGACCTTCAGAATTTTTTTCATCATGAGACCTGACCTAGTCTCCGACAGGTGCTCAAGAGTCTGAATAGTGGCTGTCAAAAGGAGGGTAACCTCAGAATAGCACAAGTCTTTCTTCTGGTACATTTTTTTATAAAATGGCAATGGGTTTGAGCGCATCGCACAGGAAGTGAGCAGTGTACATAAATTTGAATGTTGCTATTGGTTTGTACAGGCTAAGGGCGTCACAGTACATTGATTTTGATTCATTATCAAAGCGAAGCCAATTGTTGTCAAGTTTCCATGACTCTTTGAATGTTCTAGTGTTTTGTGTTTTATTTTTTTTTTTTTGTTATGACTCTTTTTCGTCCAACAACGCTTTAAGGTTAAAGACGCCATGTTAGCGACTTTAGAGACAAAGTGGTTACTTCCATTTTTATAGTAGTGTAGATGAATGACTCTTCCTATGTGTTAAAAATTTGAAATGTTAATTAAACTTAAACCGCGCGTGTTTTTCACATTTCTATTTGATTAAAATACGCTGCTGTCAGTTAGCATAGTGTGCGAGTAAAACAAACAAATTAATTAATTATCATCTTTTCATTTCGATCGGAAATTGGCAGAAAGTTGTAACATCATCGACATAGAACTAATTATTTAATTATCACTTTTAAATTCAGATCAATAGACAGCTTGGAAATAATTAAAATATTGTCACGCTTCTTTTCATTTTTAATCTTTAATAATACGACATTTGCGACCGGCCGCTATTTTGTTTGCAGACGACAATATTAACTGTGTATTCAAAGTGCACAGTGTCTGCGCATGAATGACCGAATATTACTCCATAGCTCCACCCATTTTTACATTTCATTTAACAACGTCATTTCATGTGTAAGCGAGCTCAATGTTGATTGGCCAGCTAGCATGCGCACTTCAATAACAATAAGGTCAAGCGATGTCTCGTATACACGTGCAGACCGGTTATTGTTCACTGTTCAAATTGCGAACACTTTCATGGAAACAAAGAGAAAAATATAGAAAACCAATCCAGGTTTAATTGGTGGCTGTTTTCAATGAAATTTTACGAGATTTTAGCATTTTCGCCATCAGATTTTTTTTCCATGGACCAAAAAAATCGTTAGGGTCGGGGGAAAAAAAAAATGGGGTCGGTCGGGTTCCCTGAACCAAGACTATTTTTTTTTTGGCCTAATATCTGACTTAATTTTTTTTTCCTAAAATGTATTAGAAAGAATAACACGTGAAATGACTCGAATACATCAGTCAAGTACATTAGATGATATGATATGTGTGCTATGTTGTAGGTCTCATGCAATTGCGTGTGTCAACCAGTTCATTATCAGTCGGACACAGGCTCTTATGGTGCATATTGATGCATTTATAGAGGTAAGGCATGTGTTTGCTTGGAATTGATGTTTATAAAGTTTCAACAAATATCTGTGGTCTTCAAAGTAATCGTCAGTATTAGCCAATCATAGCAAATAATGGCACTTAAAACTAATTGATACCAAAATGCATGTGCCTGTTTGTTTGATTAGAGAAGGTAGTAATATTTGTGATTTTTCTTCACATTTCTTGTAATAACCTGCATAAAAAAATTAACATTTAACACGTCTTGGAATGGGAATGGGACCAGGTCCCTTAAAGGGCTTTGGATTGGGAAAATACGCTGCATTTTGACTAAAATTGGGAAATTAGTCTTGTATATTTGCTAACAAATGCTTCAAAATTGAGAATCAAAGTGTTTTCATTATTATATTTACTAAATTTCAACTTATTGAGCGGTTTACAGCCCAACTAAATGTTGATTATGATACATGTATCTAAAAAAAATCTTCAATTGGGAAATTTTTGGTAATATTTGGGAAAACATATATTTTTATGCCCCCCTTCGAAGAAGAGGGGGTATATTGCTTTGCTCATGTCGGTCGGTCTGTCGGTCCGTCCACCAGGTGGTTGTTAGACAATAACTCAAGAACGCTTGGGCCTAGGATCATGAAACTTCATAGGTACATTGATCATGACTCGCAGATGACCCCTATTGATTTTGAGGTCACTAGGTCAAAGGTCATGGTCACGGTGACCCGAAATAGTAAAATGGTTTTTGAATGATAACTCAAGAACGCATACGCCTAGGATCATGAAACTTCATGGGTAGATTGATCATAACTCACAGATGACCCCTATTGATTTTGAGGTCACTAGGTCAAAGGTCAAGGTCACGGTGATCCAAAAAAGTAAAATGGTTTTCGGATGATAACTCGAGAACGCATACGCCTAGGATCATGAAACTTCATAGGTAGATTGATCATGACTTGCAGATGACCCCTATTGATTTTGAGGTCACAAGGTCAAAGGTCAAGGTCACGGTGACCTGAAATAGTAAAATGATTTTCGGATGATAACTCAAGTACGCTTTTGGCTAGGACCATGACACTTCATAGGCACATTGATCGTGACTCGCAGATGACCCCTATTGATTTTTAGGTCACTAGGTCAAAGGTCAAGGTCACAGTGACAAAAATCGTATACACACAATGGCTGCCACTACAACGGACAGCCCATATGGGGGGCATGCATGTTTTACAAACAGCCCTTGTTTCCATTGGGAATCTGGCGGAATGCCTGTCCCAAATTTGTATGAAAAAAGGCATCTAAATGTGTTTCACAGTGATACAGATAGGTTCAAGTCCTGCAGTGGGTAATTATCAACTGGGCATATAGTTGACTGGTATTAAAAGACATTTTTTTATAAACAAAGAAAATATTGTGTTTTATAAGATTTTATGGCCATGTATATGATAAACACTTCACCTTAATTGGATTTTCCGTATGAAGAGACTTCCTTTAAAAAAAAAATACAATAAAAGCAATTTTGTTGTCCCGGATTAGCCTGTGTAAACTTCATAGGCTAACCTGGAACGACACTTGACTGGCATGCATGAAGCCCCGTTTCCCAACGAGAGGTTCAATTGTTTGTAATCTCCATCGTACTAAAACATTATTGCAATTGGTTCCCTTCACCTCCGCAGAACCTGTTCTACCTGGCGTCAGATGATGACACCGAAGTGCGTAAGAACGTGTGCCGAGCCCTGGTCATGTTGGTGGAGGTGCGCATGGACAGACTCATGCCGCATATCAACAGCATCATTGAGGTGAGGAAGAGCAAATGAGCTGCACTCTGGGAGAAGGGGCATAACGCATGGGCAAAAAGTATTGTTCCGCTTTTATGAAATGTTTCATTGAAAGGAAGTATCTTCTACATGTAAATGTGCGTACTGCAGCCTAACGGGATGATATTTTACGAGAGCTTGGCTCAAATGTAAGGTTGCAAATTATGGCCATCCAGGGTTCGACATTAACTTTTTTACAGCAAGACCGTCGGACCAGCTCCTTTTAAAATGTACTAGCCTGAACCTGATGTCTACTAGCCATAAATGACGTAGCAAATGAACACAATTGTGTCATGTAACTGTTTAATCAGGATTTATCAGTAAATAATTAGTGAACACCAAATTTTTTTTGATGCATAGAGTAAAACAATAAAATAAAACTTTTTTTTGCTTTTCTTCGGCAAATTCAAGCCATGGGAACTGACTCGATTTTCCATCTAGGATAAAATTGACGTTATCGTGTTTCTTCATATTTATGTTTCATGTCAAGCGTCTGATTCTTTTTTATTAACTGATTTGTCAGACGAAAATCTGAACTTTAACAAAGCCATTCTTTAAATTACATTCTCTACGCAAAAATGTTTACATTGACGATACAGATTTTTGATAGAAGTCGTAAAATCGTGCTCTACAGTTTTACGACACTGCAGAAAATCATTAATATTCATGACAACTTGACCAATGGAAACAAACAATTTCTGCAGGAAGCTCTCTTTTGCGTCTAAAAATAGCAATGAATCATGTGAATGCTCCGCGTTTATTTTAATACACTAGTTTTGTTTTAATGTAAATAACGGATACAAGAGTAATTTTACACATTAAAAATAAAGGTTTTCACAGCAGTTAGTTATAGTTATATGAATCAGTATAGATTTTTTTATGTACGACCAGTCGGACAAGCTAGCCCGCAGTTTTACTAGCCCGACCACCGATCTTACTAGACAATGTCTGTCGGACGTGCCTTAGTGTCGAACCCTGCCATCCTATCTCAGTGAAGTTAATATTTTGAATCAGCGTGCCACAGACTAAGAAGTGCTTGTATTGCAAATAAGTGCACCAGCCTAATCAAGAATGCACTTGTCATATAGACGGTTTACTTGTTCTTTAAGATTTCAAAATTTAATTATGAATAGAGATGCTTATTGTCGTGGCTACAATTTATTTCATTCAGGAAATGAAATATTTATGTTGGTACCAATCTGAAATCTTTTCAAAACAATAAGTTGAATAATCCCAGCAAACATGATGATAAATGAACTCTCTCTTACTGATGTTAAGGAAGAAATAGTCGATCTGATGTTGCTGGTATAACAGAATTGAGACATTTTGGGAAAACTGGTCTTAATGCCTATGTGTAAAGTGTCGTTCCAGAATAGCCTTTTTATGGCACTGGATTTTTGCTTAGAAGCGACAAAGCAGAAAGTGTCGTCCCTGATTTACATATTATATCCTTTGTTCCTAGAAAGAGGATCATGTGTATTTTCATTACACAAGCACATACCAACGTTTTCTGTAGATAACATTTCTGTACAAACCCATTTCCCCTTGCTGTGTTTCAGTACATGATGATGCGCACCACTGATGATGACGACACGGTGGCGCTGGAAGCGTGTGAGTTCTGGCTCTCCCTGGCCGAGCAGCCCATCTGCAAGGATGTGCTCACACCTCACATTGAGAAGCTGGTGCCCATACTAGTCAATGGCATGAAGTACAGTGAGATAGATATCATACTGCTGAAGGTACGTGGTAGTCAGATAGAAATCATAGTACTGAAGGTACATGGTAATGAGATAGATATCATACTGCTGAAGGTACGTGGTAATGAGATAGATTATCATACTGCTGAAGGTACGTGGTAGTCAGAAAGATATCATTGTGCTGAAGGTACGGGTTAGTCAGATGGTAATCAGATAGATATCATGGTGCTGAAGGTACGGGGTAGTCAGATGGTAATCAGATAGATATCATAGTGCTGAAGGTACGGGGTAGTCAAATAGATATCATAGTGCTGAAGGTACGGGGTAGTCAGATGGTAATCAGATAGATATCATAGTGCTGAAGGTACGGGGTAGTCAGATGGTAATCAGATAGATATCATAGTGCTGAAGGTACGGGGTAGTCAGATGGTAATCAGATAGATATCATAGTGCTGAAGGTACGGGGTAGTCAGATGGTAATCAGATAGATATCATAGTGCTGAAGGTACGGGGTAGTCAGATGGTAATCAGATAGATATCATGGTGCTGAAGGTACGGGGTAGTCAGATGGTAATCAGATAGATATCATAGTGCTGAAGGTACGTGGTAGTCAAATAGATATCATAGTGCTGAAGGTACGTCAGAGCTCCAGATAAAAATTTGGTCAAATTCTTATTTACTCCCTATTTTAAAAATTAATTCTTATTTTCCCCCCTATTAATAAAATTATTTCTTAACAATATATTACCAATTTTTAACCAGGTTTTCCGAAGGAAAAAACTGGTTATTAGATTGGCGAATGCGGGCGGGCTGGCTGGCTGGCTGGCGGAACAAGCTTGTCCGGGCCATAACTTTGTCGTTCATTGTGAGATTTTAAAATCATTTGGCACATTTGTTAACCATCATTAGACGGTGTGTCGCGGGAAAAAATTACATCAATATCTCCAAGGTCAAGGTCACACTTTGAGTTTAAAGGTAAAAAATAGCCATAAATGAGCTTGTCTGGGCTATAACTATGTCATTCATTATGAGATTTTAAAATCATTTGGCACATTTGTATACCATCATGGGACGGTGTGTCGCACAAAAGAATCACGTCAATATCTCCAATGTCAAGGTCGCCACGACTAAAAATAGATTTAATTTTAAAACAAACTTACAAAGGGGGTTTATTTTGTTTGTTCATTTCAAAAGTTCAGTTTGAGTTGTCTCCCTTTATCAGATTTTTTTTCACAATGAAAACCTGGTTTTGTGACAATTTTGTCCCTTGTTTTTTATTCATTGTGTTTGGCACATTAAAGCGGGTATATACGATTTTGTCAAATATTTATGAATTTATATAAACTGTGTAAAAAACTTTATATATATATATTTCAATATAAATTAAAATAAAAGTTAAGAAAAACATGTGTCGAAAAATGCGAAATAAGCCAGATATTTAATTCTGAAATTGAAAACGGCTGTACAGCCGAATTCGCCAGCATGTATACCAGACATGTACAATGTGCATCTAAACTTAGTTTAACGGTTTATTTGAATTCCTGCAACGACATCTATTCATACGACACACAAACACTATCTCCGATCCTAAAACAAAGACGAATGCTTCGGTTATTGTAGGAAAATATGTATGTCATAATCGGCTCGGGGCGCTAATTTGTCTTTGCTGCATTTTATGAAATTCGGCTTTAATGTATAATTTGTCTTGCCTATTTTGTGTTATTGTAACATATTTTATCAATATTTTACAATTAAACACATATAAAAAATGGTATATACCCGCTTTAACAATTCAACATTTTGATTTATTGTCTTGAAAAAACCTGGCTTTCCTTCTCCGTTTCTTGCTAATTGAAAGAACATGCAGCGTGGACTTTTGACAATGAAATGGCATTGTGGTCATAATACACTAAATAGTTTCCCTTTATAATTCAATGTAAAAGCGACAACTTTGAGCGAAAATAAATGCAACATTTTGCACATAGAGACCCCCATAACCATGCCTTTTCTTAAAGGCCATTCTAAGTGGAATCGATTTATGCAATAAAAAAAGATATGTCATGTACAAAGCAAGAAAGAACTTTACACAAATCAAAATCGACTGTTTTTGCAACTTTTTTTTCGGCCGTTTCTTAGTGTATTATAACCTATTCTAGTGCAATGGTTTACTTTAGTCTTCAAGTGTATCATATTTCAGATATTCAGTAGTAAACACCTATTCATGCCATACCATTATCTCCGCAAGATAACACCCAAATAATGGTTAAAAGTGTAAAACATGCCTTCCTGTCAACTATGATATTTTTTAGAGAGTACAGCCCTACATGAAGCGATCATTTAGTGTATTGTTACCTGTTTTGACTTCCACGCTTCGATACACCGCTTCGGTCGGCAATTTTGATTTTTTATGTAAAACGGTCACTGACACTTGGCCTAGGTCATAATGGCCTTTTGGTCGCCGTTAAAGTCATATCAAAAACTATATTTAGCATTTAATTTTAATTACATTTTGAATAGGTATACAGTATATTTCTTATGTATAAAAATTTCGATAAGTGTAATTAAAAAGGTACAATAAACAGTAATGACACGCCTGCAATACTGGGAGAATCGAGACCGTTTGGCCTTTCGACCGTTCGTAGGTGTGGCTCTTCCTCACAGCAAACGCTTAAGTGACGTTGACTTAAAGTTGTAGTTTTAATTGAGCGCCTAGAAGAGTCAGAACCGGGATGAAATGTTTACCGTATATAATTTGCTACTGGAAGTTTTACGCACCTTTCGAAAATTTTGAATTCGTGTTTTATTTTTGCAATGCGTAACTTTACGCAAGGATTCTAAATCTAAACTGTTATTTAAGAAATTTAATGCGTTTTTACGCCTTTACACGTGTTATCTGGAGCACTGCGGTACGTAGTAATAAGATAGATAGATATCATACTGCTGAAGGTACGTGGTAATAGGATAGATATCATAGTGCTGAAGGTACGGGGTAGTCAGATAGATATCATAGTGCTGAAGGTATGTGGACGTGAGATAGATGTCATACTGCTGAAGGTACGTGGTAGTCAGATATCATACTGCTGAAATATGTGATAAACTAAAAATGTTTTTTGTGCATATTTATTTGTTCGAAGTACTGCATATATACTTGTACAAAACATTCATATCAGAATATTTGAAATTCTGAATTCAAATGTGAAAATCTGACTGATTTTTAGCTCGGCATTTTCGGAGAGGTATTGTCATAGTCAGCGCGTCATGTCGTCCGCCGTCTGACATCCGCCGTCCGCATCGTGCTAAAACCTAAACATTGGCTCTAAAATCAAAGTGCTTCCACCTACAACTTTGAAACTTCATATGTAGATGCACCTTGATGAGTTCTACACGCCACACCCATTTTGGGGTCACTAGGTCAAGGTCACTGTGACCTCTAAAGAAAATAATCTGACAAGTTTTCATTTATTCAAAACTGCACCCGTAGCCGAGCGTGGCACCCGTTATGCGGTGCTCTTGTTGCATATTCAAATAATTTTTAACATCCCTTATGTTTTTAGCATAGGTGCGTTTACGCACCTATGCTTATGGTATATACCACATTTCGAAAATCCACATCCATCGGTTGCCCTTTATGAAGCCTTACCTGATCAAAAATCAGACGAAATATCTATTTGATTTAGTATATGGTCATTCTTACAATATTTTTTTTTGAAACGTTTTTCTAACGTTTTCTTCCAAGAATATTGCTGACACCGTTTTTAGTGAATTTTTCTAAGACCGTTTTATGTAAAAAAATCTTATAACCTAAAACAAATTTCGTTCGTAAAACAATTCTATCTGCACTATAAATCTCAATCTCCTACGCAGTGGCCTCCCTTATAGTAGAAGTTACTGACCGGGCGAAGCAAGGGAAGTAACTGCTGTGAGGAGTTTCTATAAAAATCTGCATTCAGAAATCTGTATTCAGAACTCAATCTGTTGTGCACGTCTGCATCTAACGCTTACCACAAGTTTTACGACAAATTCTTGACGCAGACGAATAGGGTAGCGTCTATTTTCATTTGTGAAAAGAATAGAGAAAAGAATCGATACAGATCTGTCCGTGCTTAAATTTTGAAAGGCTTGGGTAATTATTTTTCATAAGCGTTTCAAACACTGATGTAAATGGAAAGATTATCTATTTAAATAGTCTGTAATTGTTTGAAATTATTGATTTGAGAAATTCGCGGATGGCGATATCGAACTACATTATACCATGTGACGCCATTCTTCCCTGTATCTTGCACCTATGCTTTTAACGCCATCGGCGCTCTCGTTAAATTGAAGGTATGTGGTAACGAGATAGATATCATACTGCTGAAGTATGTGATAAACTAAAAATGTTTTTTTTGTACATACTTATTTGTTGCATATATACAGAGCATTCATATCAGAATATTTAGAATTCTGAATTCAAAAGTGAAAATCTGACTGATTTGTGCATATTCAAATAATTGTTAACATCCCTAATGTTTTGAAATGATGACAACCCATGCACATGATTAAGATGAGTGCTGCTTTGTATTCGTACTGTCTGATCAAACATTCTTTTCTACTGTTGCACTTCAGGACCCTCAATCTATCAAATCTGCCCCGAATTTTGGCTGCAGTCCCCCACCTGAAAAGTATATTTTTGTCCCCCTAAAACTGATTTTTTTCCCTTCAGAAAATGTAAAAAAAAAAAAAAAAAAATCGCTGATTTATTGTTGAAAATTGACTCCAATATATCACGGTCCGTTATATCGCTTTGTCCAATACAGTCCTAACGAAAAAGAGTTCTTGTTTCTGGTTACCCGACGACCCTGTTTTTAACGGCCGACTCAAAAGTTTTTTCTGTTATAAAATCCGCATCCGAATTTAATGCCCGAAATTCTCGCAACTGCGGAAAGCGTCTGGACGTCGTCTGGATAGTTCAGAACTGTTATTTTTGTTAATGTTTGTTTCATTGACATTTATTCTAATCAATAAATGCTTTATTCAAAATGCAGTCTTCACTTTTAAAGGATATTTATTTGTACAGTAATTTACACATAAAGACAAAAGCTTTTTCTGTTACACATTCCGCGTCCGAATTTTATGTCCGAAATTTACGCAACTGCAGAAAGCGTCTGAATTGTTCAGAACTGCTATTTTTATGTCCCCCACTATAGTAGGTTTGGTTGGTTTGCGCCAAATTTAACATTTGCAATAACTTTTGCAATATTGAAGATAGGAACTTGATATTTGGCATGCATATGCAGGGGTTTTTCTGCCTATTTTGGGAAAAGGAGTCTGACCAAAATGGGAATTTTTTATCGACAAAATTGTCCATTTTGGGAATTTTTGCTTCGATGAAACGGCTCATTTTGGGAAAACATTGTGAATTTATCATGCTTAAATAAGTCAGTGGTTTAACAAATAAATTTGTTTTTATTTGTTATTTTGTGTTCTTTATATAAACACATGCAATATTGGGCATGATCAACGTTTATTCAAGTACTGCAATTTTGTTTTTCAGTTACAATTACACTCTGAGATAAGAACTGTACAGTTAAAAACTTACAGTAGATATTTTTTACCAAAACAAACACTGGTTAGTCACACAATTCACAGCATAATTTTTCTATGCTTTCTGTTTTTGAAAGCATAACACAGCGCCTCCAACGTTTTGTCATTCAGATCTAGACCTTCAATGCAGGTAAGCATCAGATGAGTAAGTTTGGTTTGTGTGAATGTGCTGCGTAATGGGGAGCACAGCAGGTTCATGGTGCTGAATCCTCGCTCAACCACAGCAGTGCTTGTTGGTATGATACACATCAGCTGGACATTAATCATCTAATAATCATAAGTTAAAGACACTTCTTTCTTTAAAAAAAAAAAAATAAAATTTTTTTTTTTTGGAAATCGGGATTTTTTTTTATAATTTCGGTTTGGGATCGGGTCCGTTTGCTTTGGGAACGCTTCCGTTTTCCGGAGGCGCAGACAGTGCTGAAAAACCCCTGATATGTATCTCATGGAGCTGCACATTTTGAGTGGTGAAAGGTCAAGGTCATCCTTCAAGGTCAAAGGTCAAATATATGGGTCAAAATCGCTCATTTTATGAATACTTTTGCAATATTGAAGATAGCAACTTGATATTTGGGATGCATGTGTATGTCATGGAGCTGCACATTTTGAGTGGTGAAAGGTCAAGGTCATCCTTCAAGGTCAGAGGTCAAATATATGTGGCCCAAATCGCTTATTTTATAAATACTTTTGCAATATTGAAGATAGCAACTTGATATTTGGCATGCATGTGCATCTCATGGAGCTGCACATTTTCAGTGGTGAAAGGTCAAGGTCATCCTTCAAGGTCAGAGGTCAAATATATGTGGCCCAAATCGCTTATTTTATGAATACTTTTGCAATATTGAAGATAGCAACTTGATATTTGGCATGTATTTGTATCTCATGGAGCTGCACATTTTGAGTGGTGAAAGGTCAAGGTCATCCTTCACAAGGTCATGGTCATCCTACAAGGTCAAACATCATATACGGGGACTTTGTGTTTCACAAACACATCTTGTTGTTAATGTTTTGTTTCATTTACATTTATTCTAGTCAATAAATGCTTTATTCAAAATGCAGCTTTAGTTTTCAAAGAATATTTATTTGTACATGTACAATAATACACAGAGAAAGACAATCTGGATAAAACATCTTCTTTTTAAGAACTATATCTGAAAGTTAGACTGTCGTCATGCATTTGACACTGCTGATACCTGAAAATAATGACATTAAATTAGATATATAGTAAAAGTCCACCTTTCTGTCCTATAGACAGTCAGATATAGAAATATATGCATATAACAATTAAACACAGTTGCTGTTGTTTTTTTTAATAAAAATTCCCCCATTTACGAAAAATTCCCCTTCCCTAGGGCTGCAGACCCCTTCCTCCAAAGTAGTGTGAGGACGCTGCACTTCCAGGCCATTATGGCCATATTGTTTATGTACATGACCAAGCCCAGTTCTGTCCATTTCAGGGCGACATTGAGGAAGATGAGATGATACCAGACAAGGAGTCTGACATCAAGCCTCGCTTCCACCGGGCCAGGTCACACAACCAGAAGCACCAAGAGGATGGTGAGGTAAGACTGGTGTGCTAGTGAATGGAAATAAGCTGGACTGGTGTGCTAGTGGATGGAAGTCAGCTGGACTGGTGTGCTAGTGGATGGAAATCAGCTGGACTGGTGTGCTAGTGGATGGTTATCAGCTGGACTGGTGTGCTAATGGATGGAAATCAGCTGGACTGGTGTGCTAGTGGATGGTTATCAGCTGGACTGGTGTGCTAGTGGATGGAAATCAGCTGGACTGGTGTGCTAGTGGATGGAAATCAGCTGGACTGGTGTGCTAGTTGATGGAAATCAGCTGGACTGGTGTGCTAGTGGATGGAAATCAGCTGGACTGGTGTGCTAGTGGATGGACATCAGCTGGACTGGTGTGCTAGTGGATGGAAATCAGCTGGACTGGTGTGCTAGTGGATGGAAATCAGCTGGACTGGTGTGCTAGTGGATGGAAATCAGCTGGACTGGTGTGCTAGTGGATGGAAATCAGCTAGACTGGTGTGATAGTGGATGGAAATCAGCTAGACTGGTGTGCCAGTGGATGGAAATAAGCTGGACTGGTGTGCTAGTGGATGGAAATCAGCTGGACTGGTGTGCTAGTGGATGGAAATCAGCTGCTTGTTAATCCAAGCCCAAATTCTTAAATTTACTATGCTGATTCTGCCATTTGCAAATTAGTAAATGGTTATACAGTCGAAACTGACCTAACGGCCACCTGCAGACAACGGTCAGTCTGGAATCCCCCCCCCCCCCCTGTCCATAACGGCCAACGGCCACTATATTCCACTCCGAAATGCATGTTTGAACTGAAAACAATGGTCACGGGACAGTCATTTTCATAAAAACACAGCGCATCATATGTCCGTCTATTTTGCGTGTAAAGCATCTGATAGAGGTAATTGCCTTTGATAGTTCTATGACTGAAAGTCATGTTTGAACGAAAAAACAACGGTCACGCGTCAGTCAATTCGAGTTGCGAAAATTAAGAACAAAAACGAAACAGGTGCACGTAAAAATAAGAATGTGTATAAGTAGCAATTATCGGCTGCATTCATAACGACAAAGCATGAGCGCGTGACGAAGTCAATAAATCTTTATGGCTGATAAGGTGTTAAAAACAATACTAAGCTGACAAGTGTTGTTATAAGAAGGCGATAAAAGGATTAGCGATCGTCTATTCAGGAAAAATGTACACTGAATTGCATCTTTTATAACAAACTAAATATTTTAAACAAGATGTTGGCGTCTATTTCTTGAATTAGAACGATACAGTTATGTCGTACTGTCGGCTTATGGCAGCAAATCCGCTTTTATACTTTTTGGTATGTGATGTCAATGACAGGTGACAATCTTTCTTTAAAAATACATTCCAGTTAATGTAATAAGAAGTGTCGGAATTTACTGAATGAACGTACTTTCTGTTTATGACAGTGAATCCGCTTTTAAGATCGGTCGTGACGTCAATGGCACGTGACAAGCTTTATTTACCAAACGAACCAGATGCATGAGTAAACAATTATACTAGCGTTGATTAAGTCATTGCTTTAGTTTAATAATATGAAATTAAATAAAGTTATATGATATTTTTCTGTATTTTTCAATGTAAGTTAATTATGTTATTATGTAAGTTAACGGCAATGAGCCTTTGTTTCACACTGTATGCAAACGACTGGGTGGGGTAACAACGTAGCAATACAACCAAATGACCAACCATATAAATATTGTGATCCGAAAATAACGGTCACCTGTGGACAACGGCCACTTTGGTCATTTCCCTTGACTGGCCGCTGTTGTCAGGTTTGACTGTATATAAAATAATTTTATGTTTTAGGCAATTGATATTTTCTCAAACTATTTTGAACTTGAAACTACATAAAATAGCCAACATGACAATAATTTATCTGGTTTTATTCATACATTTGCGTGAAGAAATTTAGTCTTTAGAGCTGGGGTGGGGGAACTGTTTGCAGCTTGCTAAAAACTTCACACTGAAGAACCTTAATGTGTTTATGACAGTGAAGAAAAGTCTTAGAGCTGTTGTTTTGGCTAAATAATGGCCTTTTGTTTATTTTTCCACTGTAAAATATATGTTGGAATTGTGTGTGTCAAAACATAATGGGTGTGGGCATCAGTATCTGTGACACTTTTTGTTTTATAATGTTAAGAGTTGAATTAAAATTAAAAGACGTTGATGGCAATAAACTTCAATTTTGTTTTACGATGTTTGAAAGTTTGAAATTTAAGCAAATTGTTGCATGTTTCAAATAAGTACTCATGCATTTATTTCTTTTTTCTGTTCACAGGGCGGGGGAGATGGTGATGGCGATGATGATGATGACGATGATGGTCTAGACGATGACGACAGTTTGTCAGACTGGAATCTACGTATGTATAGGCTAAATCTTGTGAAACCAGCGTTTTTTTTGGCCCAATTTTATAGCCGAAATTAGGCTATGTTCTCAATCCCAAAAAGTATACTTTTTTCCCAAAATGTGTCAAAAAAATCCCAATTTCATGAAAATGCCGATAAAATTCCCAATTCCAAAGCCATGGGCTATCTTCCCAAAAAGTGGGGAAAAAAAACCTGGAAACAGTCATTACTTGTATGACCCTGTATAGCCACAAGGCATGATTGTCTGTTGTGTTAACCTTAATTCAAATAAACAGCAACTCTTTGCAGGGGTGCAAAATTCCACTAGCCTGCTGGAGTTTTCAACTATAATTGAGCCTTGTTCTGAGAATATTTTGCTTTATCCATGTGCGTAAAGTGTCATCCCAGAATCAGCAGAGGTTCCACTGGCCCAAAAAAAGTTGTCGCCACTTTTTCGCGGCGTGAATACTGTCGGTTATTCCACCTTATTAATAAGAACAATCATTTTAAGAAACCTTACTACATTAATGTCATTGACTATATTATCACTTTAAAAAGAATGTTATTTCATAAAAAAACAATAATTACCTTCATAAGTCATACCTTCACAAGTCTTAATAAGTTTTATTTGTATATAAATAACATTTTTTTCAACTTGATAAACAACACAGATAACCAAAATAATATAATAATGTTAACATCAATGTATTTAACAGTATGCTGCATAAATGTTTCGAAATTAATTATTTAAACATAAAATCACACCAATGTTCATCATTTGAAAGGGAATCAGAAAATAAAGCATCTCACTTCAAATTGTTTAACAGTTATATTTGGACATGATATACATCAGCTTCTGTTGTTCACAAGTTTTCTGTTAGTGGTGGATGATTTCCAGGTTCAATTAAATGACTGTTGTTCACACCTTTTTCCTGACAGAAAGGCCCAGATAATTGCAACAATCCATTCTAGTTGCCTGAAATAACATAAAACATATTTTTACAAACTATCAACATCAAACCAACACATAAATGTCCCTATCTTTAAATGTCCGAATTTAACATATCCGAAATATAGTACATCGAGTGAATGTTTTATATTTAATTCAGAAATTGTTGTTATCTTAATCAATTTATATCCTTCCCAGAACATTACAATAATGAATCTATTAAACAGAAATGCTCACAAATACCTGTTGAAACAAGTTTTTATTTGTTGATGTGGAGAAATTAAATGCTTTTGCCAGCTTCATGGTTTTGATTTTAACAAAGAAATAGCGGCCCTAATAATCATTATAATTATTGATCGTCGTGACAGTTTGTCCCCGTGTTACTTAACTTATTGCTCAATATCATAAAGGAGCTGTTAATCCGATAATAACCCCCATAAAACTTGACAATAGCAGTAAAAACACCGTTTGTAACACTTACACGCTTCGGTGATTTCTAATGCACTCTGCACTGTAGGTCGCTTACATCGTCGTAAATCAATATTTAGAACTGACAGACGCTGGCCGCTAATGCTCGGTCGCGTGCTTTCGACTCACAGTACATTTTCGGATAGGATTTTACCGATTTTTTTTTATTCGCCACTTTTAAAAAATTGGAGCCACATTTAAAAATTTAGCGCCATTTGGCGCCAATGGCGATCGACAGCGGAACCCCTGGAATCAGGGACGACACTTTCCGCCATAACTTGATTTTCGGTAAGGACGGACTTCATTGAAACTTAAAATACCATCAAAGCGGAAAGTGTCGTCCCTGATTAGCCTGTGCGGACTGCACCGGTTAATCTTGGACACACTTTACGCACATGCATTATGTCCAGTTTTCTCAGAACAAGGCTTAATTTTACTATCGTCAGTATCCAAAATAAATGACCAATTTTGCAATCCCAGTTTCAGATCAGTCAGCGATGGGATTTCATAACAGCAGTGTGTTGGTAGCTAAGCATTGTTGTTTGATAAGACTCTTATCACAGTTTGATGGTTTTGAATGTGTTCTATTTGTAACCATGTACAGTCAATATATGTGTGAGGGAGGGGTAATATTTTGATTGCCACAGTATACTTTATCAGCAAAACATCAGAACAGCTTGATATTAACAATGAATTTGGGGAAAAACATGTTCTCGATGAGTGACTGCAAAAACTTGAATAGAGGGGCAATGTGTAAGGTTGGCCTATTTACTTTAGCAGGGCTTGTGGCTTTTAATAGATGTTGATACCGGATGTTTTGTGTTGAAATGATGACAGCAGATGCACATGATCAAGATGAGTGCTGCTTTGTATTCGTACTGTCTGATCAAACATAAACGTAGACATTCTTGTTAAGTATTAAAGTATGCCAGTGTTTTTTTATGGCAATTTCAGGGCGGATATTCGGCCCCATTCCCCTCAAAAAGAGTATATATTTTTCCCCGATTTTGTAGAAAAAAATCCCCTTCATAATTAAAAAAAAATATATGCCCCCGTATCGATAGATCAGGGGTATATTGTTTTTGGCCTGTATTTCTTTCTTTCTGTCTGTCATTTGTCACAAAACTTTACTGTACAGTAAAGTTTTGCAATAACTTTTGAAATATTGAACATAGCAACTTGATATTTGGCATGTATGTGTATCTCATGGAGCTGCACATTTTGAGTGGTGAAAGGTCAAGGTCAAAGGTAAAAAAATTCTGTCCCATTACTTTACTGTACAGTAAAGTTTTGCAATAACTTTTGAAATATAGAACATAGCAACTTGATATTTGGCATGCATGTGTATCTCATGGAGCTGCACATTTTGAGTGGTGAAAGGTCAAGGTCATCCTTCAAGGTCAAACAAAGAAGAAAAAGCGGCGCATTAGGGGGCATTGTGTTTTTGACAAACACATCTCTTGATTTTTTTCTTTTTTTAAAGAAAAAACTCTTATGATAAATATTTATTTCATAACAACTAACAAAGTATATAACACATTAATAATATAATATGATTTTGAAATATTATAAAGAGTTACATTAAATTAGTATTTCCCAAATCAGTGTACTTTTCATATAAATTTCATGCTTTTCCCAAAATGGCCAGGAAAAGGCCTGATGTATCTATATATATTGTGTCAATATTTGATGATAAAAACATTCCAATTTGGTCCATTTTATTGATAAAAAAATGCTCAAATTTGCCATTTTATCGATTAGAAAGTCCCAATTAGACTCAAAATGGCTAGGAAAACTGAGACTATGCATGAAGGCTTAACTGTCTGAAACTAATGTTGAAAAAATCATTGGTATATATTTTAGAAAAAGGACAGAGAAATTCAGCTGTGAATATTACATTCATACATATACATGTGTACTCATATAATAAATTTCATAACATATACAAGAGTGAATTTTTAATTTTCCCCTTTTCCTAAACAACAACGTGTTTTTCCCCTTTGGACAGGCCCCGCCACCATTCCCCTATTTGTGAAAAAAAACACTGTATGCAAAGTGTAATATATTAACAACCTACTGCAAATATCTAGCATCTTGTCCAGACCCTTCTTGTGTACAAAATTGATCTTGTGGAACAAAAAAATGTTTCAGTCACCCACAGGTATGTCCCCCACCACTATAGTGGGGGACATATTGTTTTTGCCCTGTCTGTTGGTTTGTTGCTTTGTGTGTGTGTTGGTTGTTTGTTTGCGCCAACTTTAACATTTGCATTAACTTTTGCAATATTTAAGATAGCAACTTGATATAGTATCTCATGGAGCTGCACATTTTGAGTGGTGAAAGGTGAAGGTCATCCTTCAAGGTCAAAGGTCAAATATATAGCTTCACATGTGCAAAAGGGGACATAGTATCTGACAAACACATCTCTTCTTACTATCTTTAACACAGGCAAGTGTTCAGCAGCTGCCCTGGATGTGCTGGCCAATGTGTTCCGTGAGGACATCCTGCCCGTGCTGCTGCCCATCCTGAAGGAGATCCTGTTCCACGCTAACTGGGAGATCAAGGAGTCGGGCATCCTTGTGCTGGGCGCCATCGCGGAGGGCTGCATGAACGGCATGATACCTCACCTGCCTGAACTCATACCCTACTTGATTGGGTAGGTCGCCATTACAGTACATATTGCTGAGAGTTTACTTGATTGGGTGGATCACTGTTATGTTACATAAGGCTGAGAGGTTTTGTTTCTCATACCCTACTTTACTGGGTAGGTCACAGTTACAGTACTAAATAAATCGACATTGTTCTTGAATTAAGAATAGAATGTTGTTAAATACATGTGCAATTCGGAAAAAAAGAGTAATATGCAGAAAACATATTTGTGTGTTGTGTGGATTGATAATTCAAAATATAACCAGAACACACCCTAGAACACTGCTTACCATACATCCCATGCTTTCCATACATCCCATGCTTACCATCCATCCCATGCTGCAGGTGCCTGTCAGACAAGAAGGCCCTAGTTCGGTCGATCACCTGCTGGACCCTCAGTCGGTATGCCCACTGGGTTGTGGGGCAGCCCCACGACATGTACCTGAAACCTCTCATGACTGAGGTATGGCCTTGTAATAAAATGGGCCTTGTTCTTGGTAAACAGAGGCTAAATGCAAGTGTCATCCCAGATTTGCATGTGCAATCCATGAATGCTTATCAGGAACCACACTTTTAGTCTTGTTTGGTTTGATGAGACTTCCTGAAAACGAAAAAAACAAATATAAAGTGAAAAGTGTGGTCCCTGATTAGCCTGTCTGGACCCTTCATGCTTAACCAAGATGACACTATGCACATGCATTCAGCCCCTTTTTCTCAAAGCATGACTCAAATTAATTTGTTAAATCTTTGCTGAATTGCTTGAAGAACAAAGCTTTACATGCAATGTTTATAATAACACAGAATTGTTCAATCTCAACTTTAGAATTATCATTATCCAGGGCTTTTTTTCCTGACTTTGTGAAGCGGCCCTGGCCCCTCACTTTGTGAAAAAATGAGTCGCAAACTTGTCAAAATTGTGAAAATTTGAGTCGCGAACTTGTCAAAATTGTGAAAAATTGAGTCGCGAACTTCTGAAAATTGTGGGAAAACCCGAGTCGCGAACTTCTTTAAATTGTGAAATTCGAAGTTCAATGCATTAGTATAGTTAAAGCATGTTAAACACTTGAATATTATCAAAATTTCCTTAAATAATGCAATAAAGGCATATTTTCCTTCTATGAATACTGTATTTAATACAATAACAACACATAAACATATATATCTGATTTGCAAAACATTCATGTACTAAATGCAACTAAAATACCTGGTCCCAACACTTCTTTGCCACAGGAATAATCGAAGAAAAGGGGGCATATAGTGATCGGACTGCCTGTCTGTCTGTCTGTCCCTTGAGATATAACCTTCATATTTGGTATGCATGTGTATATGGACAAGGCCTTACGCACAAAATTTTTTACCCCTGTGACCTTGATCTTGAACTTAGGGTCCACGTTTAGGTTTCGAAATCTGCGTTTAGGTTTCGAAAAATGCTCATAACTTCTATGTCCCTTGAGATATAACCTTCATATTTGGTATGCATGTGTATATGGACAGGGCCTTTCCATACGCACACAAATTTTGACCCCTGTGACCTTGACCTTGAACTTGGGTCCGTGTTTAGGTTTCGAAATCTGTGTTTAGGTTACGAAAAAATGCTCATTACTTTTATGTCCCTTGAGATATATAACCTTCATATTTGGTATGCATGTGTATATGGACAAGGCCTTTCCATGCGCACAAAAATTTAGACCCCTGTGACCTTGACCTTGAACTTAGGGTCCGTGTTAAGGTTTCGAAATCTGCGTTAAGGTTTCGAAAAAAGCTCATAACTTCTATCAAGCGTTTATAGGGGGGAATAAGTCATCCTATGGGGAAAGCTCTTGTTTCACAAAGCATACTACAGACAAAATACAAAGTTTGAATCATGAATATGCGTCATGAATTTGCATTTAAATAAAAAAAATATATATGAAGGGACAACATTATTACTATAACCAAGATTTACAATCGTAAACAGATACGAATAACAAGTCTCGGTCATCAGTTCTTGGGGCCGTTTTGACTAGCTTCCATCAATACATAAGCCTCGGCAGATGCTTTCACTTTTATCAAATCACTTTCCTTATAATGTTATCAATGTGCATGTTTCAAAACTTACCCTTCTGTAGAAATCTTTTGTTTCTTCACTGTTATCACAAATTTCAATAAATCTAGAGTATTTTGCAGTTTTTAGCTCACCTGTCACGAAATGACATGGTGAGCTTATGTGACCGTGTGATGTCCGGCGTCCGTTGTGTGTGCGTGCGTGTGTGCGTGCGTCCGTCAACAATTTGTTAGCCCCCGCCATAGGCAGAGGGATATTGTTTTGGCGTTGTCCGTCCGTCCGGAGCCATATCTTGGAAGTGCTTTGGCGGATTCCATTGAAACTTGGTATGAGTATATATATGGATACTAGGATGATGCACACCAAATAGCATTGTACACCATCTGATAATAACAGAGTTATGGCCCTTTGTATCTTGAAATATGCTTTTTTTAGTGTCGAATATAACACTTTTGTGTCCAGAAGCATATTGGCGGAGGATATCAATTCAACAAATTTGCTTGTTTGTGTAGACAGTAGAGGTCATAGTTTTCATCCAATCTTTATGAAATTTGGTCAGAATGTTTATCTTGATGAAATCTGGGATGGGATTGTATTTGGGTCATCTGGGGTCAAAAACTAGGTCACTTGGTCAAAAACTAGGTCACTAGGTGAAATAATAGAAAAACCTTGTATAGACAATAGAGGTCGCAGTTTGCATCCAATCTTTATGAAATTTGGTCAGAATGTTTATCTTGATGAAATCTGGGCTGGGATTGTATTTGGTTCATCTTTGGTCAAAAACTAGGTCAAATAATAGAAAAACCTTGTGTAGACAATGGAGGTCACAGTTTTTATCCAATCTTCATGAAATTTGGTCAGAATGTTTGTCTTGATGAAAACTGGGTTGGGATTGTATTTGGTTAGTCAGGGAGCGATTCAGGGCCATCATGGCCCTCTTGTTTATTTTTCTTCGTGTAGTAACGAGCGTTCGGCGTCGCCATTTTTTATAGTGACATTGCTAGGCAGAGCTTTTTCACCGGTTACACAAGACTTAAAAATCAATTAAACAAGCAAACATTGGTAACGCTAGTCCACAATTTTTCGCGAATTTGGAATTAAAAACGAGATTATGAAACTTATATTTCTGTTCTGAAATGGCCGATTTTGACAGTTTTGAGCATGAAAAGTCCGTTTTTCACGATTTAAAACGGCCGTTTTTGTTTATATTCACGGCCATGTCAGGTTTGTGAAATAGCCGTGTCAAAATTGTGAAATGTCCGTCCACGGCCAATCGCAAAGAAGGAAAAAAAGACCTGTTATCAATTTGTTCTTCTATTTATGTTTTTTTTTTTTGCTATCACTCCTATACAGTCTGTATACAACAGACAACCCAACAATGTTTCAATTTCAGCTTCTGAAGCGAGTACTGGATGCCAACAAGCGTGTGCAGGAGGCGGCATGTTCAGCCTTTGCCACGCTGGAGGAGGAGGCGTGTACTGAGCTCGTGCCCTACCTGGGCTTCATACTGGAGACACTTGTGTTCGCGTTCAGCAAGTATCAGGTATGTAAAAACCTCATTTTGAGAAATTTGGCTTAACGCATGTGCATTAATTGTTGTTCCAGATTGGCCTGTGCGTTAGGCACTTTCTGCCTAGATTGAATTTTTGTTAAGAAGAGACCTTAAAGTAAAAAGATCAAAACCAAAGTGGAAAGTGTCAGCTCTGAGAAGCCTGTGCTGACTGCAAATGCTAATCTGGGAGGACACTTTATGCACATTCATTATTTAACCCTTTTTTCACTCAGAATCGAAGTGAAAATGGCTTGTGCAACCAGTAGAAAACCAGTACAGCCATGGAGTAACTCGCAGGCTGTTCAGGTTTTATGATATTTTCTGCTCATCAGTACCTAAGGGTTGGAAATGAAGCCTTTAAAATGTTAATGTAGTAAGAAATGTCTTAAATTTAATTAGATTTTCTGAGTTACTGCAACCACATTGAAATGCTTATCTGTGAGGTAAATGGTTAATTGGTGTGAAAAAATCAGTCTTATGTTTTGTTTAACAAAAATGCAAAAAGGTGTTTCAAACCATGTATGATGACAAAATTGCACATTAGCGATTGCTGTGTATGTTTGCAGTGTATTCGTACTGTCTGACATGGGCCACTTCTTATGCTCAATACCACTCATTTATGTGCATTGCATTCTTGGCATTGCTTCAATATATTTCAGCACAAGAACCTGTTGATATTGTATGATGCTATTGGCACACTGGCAGACTCTGTTGGACACCATTTGAATAAACCAGTAAGTGTGCAATCGTCTCGAAACTGCTGAGGATATTAACATTTGTGAAAGTTTTTAATATTGTGAGTTAAACACTTACAATTAAATTATCAAAGATTTTAGAACAAACAAATAAGCAAATAGTAATGAAATGTGTTTAACATGGACGAAATTTTGAAACTCTTAAGGGTGTTGTTTATTATGGTAACCAGAATGTGAATTACTATTGCAGGAGTATGTGAGCATGTTGATGCCACCGCTGATTGAGAAGTGGAATGTACTCAAGGACGAGGATAAGGACCTCTTCCCATTGCTTGAGGTATGTCATTAACGCTTCCAATTGCTTGAGCTACATCATTCACTCTTCCAATTGCTAGAGGTGTCGTCACTCAATCATCAAAGGAGATGCAAGCCCAAAAACTGAATTATTTTACTTTAGGCCAAGAAAATGTTGCAAGCCTGCCTATGTAATTGCTGATCAAGTCCAAGTTATGACATACATGTACCAGTGCAGGCATTGGAGGCTTGTGCAATTGTGCAATTTGCGGTCCCTGTTCTGTGTCAATTAGTAGAAAATAATGTATATTTTTTAGTTGAAAAACAATTGCAGTAACTGGTTCCTTCATTCAATGAATTAATTATTATTCTGGGGCTTATAACTAAAAAATTTAGTTTTAAACTTATTATCATTGGTCAATATGTAACATTAAAATATACATATATGTTTGTGTAATGTTACATTATAATCTGTTTGTCGTGCAGCCGTTTATAAAAAGTTATAAAACTACTTGAAACATGAAAATAAACAGGTACTCAAGCTCTTAACCCTTTCAGTGCGGGAACCGAATTTTAAAGGCCTTTGCAAACAGTTTGGATCCAGATGAGACGCCACAAAACGTGGCGTCTCATCAGGATCCAAACTGTTTGCTATTCTGATAGTGTTCTTTGAAAAAAATCGAAGAAAGTGCTAATTTTAGAAATTCAGCAGAAGACATTTTAGCAGACGACAAATTTCCCAGCATGCAAAGGGTTAATGCACTTATTATTAGACTGTACAATAATGCAGTTCCAGCATTTATGTGATGAGAAATGAACTCTCTCTTACTGAGACTAAGGAAGAAACATTCTTCTGATATTGCTGGACTGTGGTGTAGAAATGCATGAACTGTCGAATCCAATAATTTTAAACTTACAGGGAGGGGGGGGGTGTTCATGTTTCATTAAGCTTTTGTTAGCAAACTACTTTCACATTTGTAAAGCCATTTAATTGTGATTTAAAATGTCATCAAAAAGAAGTGTAGATGTGTAAGACATTTATCTCTAATAATCAACACATTCCAGAGTTTGCCCTTGAACATAGCTGATGAAACATTGATCTCTAATAATCAACACATTCCAGAGTTTGCCCTTGAACATAGCTGATGAAACATTGATTTCTAATAATCAACACATTCCAGAGTTTGCCCTTGAACATAGCTGATGAAACATTGATCTCTAATAATCAACACATTCCAGAGTTTGCCCTTGAACATAGCTGATGAAACATTGATGGGTATTATAATCAACACATTCCAGAGATTTCCCTTGAACATAGCTGATGAAACATTGATCTCTAATAATCAACACATTCCAGAGTTTGCCCTTGAACATAGCTGATGAAACATTGATGGGTATTATAATCAACACATTCCAGAGTTTGCCCTTGAACATAGCTGATGAAACATTGATGGATATTATAATCAACACATTCCAGAGTTTGCCCTTGAACATAGCTGATGAAACATTGATGGGTATTAGTCACATTTGTGACACCAGGGCCCGCAAAAATTCCCCCTCCTAAGGGCTGTGGACCCCTTCCCCCAAAGTAGTGTGAGGGCCCTGGACACAGTTCTATTTTATACATGAAAAGTCAATTGCATTCTTTGTATATTATCCTTTTTTGAGGAATTTCAAGTCAACATAATAAAGGATGCTATTTAAGCCCTTAGAATGAAGGGTTATCATCGTTGTTCGTAGTAATTATGCATCACAATGTGAACATTACCATCTGATTTCAGTGTCTGTCCAGTGTGGCCACGGCCCTGCAGTCTGGATTCCTGCCGTACTGTGAGCCCGTCTACAGACGCTGTGTGTCTCTGGTGGAGCAGACCCTTGCACAGAACATGGTCAGTAGAGATACAAGACCCATTTGTGTCTTGTTCTGAGAAAACTGGGCTTAATGCATGTGCGTAAAGTGTCATCCCAGATTAGCCTGTGCAGTCCGCACAGGCTAATCAGGGACGACACTTTCCCCCTAAACTTGATTTTCGGCAAGGAGGGACTTCCTTGAAACTAAAAATACCATAAAAGCGGAAAGTGTCGTCCCTGATTAGCCTGTGCGGACTGCACAGGCTAATCTGGGACAACACTTTACGCACATGCATTAAGCCCAATTTTCTCAGAACAAGACCCATTTTATAGTATCCACGTTTGTCTGATGATCTGCCACATTATCGGAGCCTTGTTCTTACCATCGGCATGAATGTCTCCACAACTTTGTGTTCCAATTTAACTTCCAGCAACAATTATAATGAAATTTGCAAAATATTTATGAACCCAGCAATTGTATTTGGTTGAAATTCGTCACGATTGTCCAGCTCTCAATGTAATTATTTTTCCCCTTAATTTACCTTGAAATTGCCCTGTCAAATTAAGGTTTATTTTGTAAAAAAAACAAGCTTAATTAAGCTACAAAAATTAAGAGCGTTTTTGTAAATAATTCCAGCTATTTTCATTTAACCCTGTTGAATCATCTTAAATAAAGCAATTCAATATTTTATCATAAAGTCAGATATAAAACATGCAAATATTGTTATTTGAAAATAGTCGTAATATTCCTCATTTGGAGGGCTCCACCACCTTTACCCCAATGTTAAATAAACACCAAGGAAACCATTTAAGTCTAGATCTGGAAAAACAGGGCTTAATGCATGTGCATCAAGTGTCTACCCAAATTAGACTGGGCAATTCGCACAGGCTTATCAGCGATAGCTTTTCCTGCCTAAACTAGATTTTTGCTGAGATGATAAACAAAAAATACCATAAGAGCGGAAAGTGTAAGCACTGATAAGACTGTGTGGACTGCACATGCTATTCTTGAGCGACAATTAACTCTTTCAGTGCTGGAACCGAATTTTGAAAGTCTTTGCAAACAGTTTGGATCCAGATGAGACGCCACAAAACGTGGCGTCTCATCAGGATCCAAACTGTTTGCTATTCTGATAGTATTCTTTGAAAAAAATCTTAAAAAATGCTAATTTTAGAAATTCAGCAGACAACATTTTAGCAGACGATAAATTTCCCAGCATGCAAATGGTTAACGCATATTTCTGTGTTCAGGCCAGCATGCAGAACCCAGAGCAGTTTGACCCACCTGACAAGGACTTCATGATTGTGGCCCTGGACCTGCTGAGTGGGCTGGCAGAGGGCCTCAACCAACAGATAGAGGGACTCGTATCCAATAGCGACATACTCAAGTTCCTGTACCAGTGTATGCAGGTGTGTAGAAATGTCGGGGTGCAGGATCAATGGGGTTTTCATGGGTTTACACACGGGCTAGACAGAATGTAAACACACCGTTAAGAACTTAATTTTTGCAAACATCTCAAGTTATTGAAATACATTCTCAAAAATATTTAGTGCATTTTATAAAAGACCGTTTTTCTTACAGTTTGTGCCGATATCTTAAGACCATTTAAGTTCAATTAAGAATCCCACAATGTCGCGTGATCCTGCACCGTGAATGTGCTTGGCTTTGAGTCTGTGAGTTAGAGGGATGCATTTTGAGGACCTGTTGTATATCACAGGGATTTTATCTGATTTTGGGAAAAGGGCCTGGCCTTTTTTGAGGGGAAAAAAATCACGCGAAACGCCGGATTTTGGGGGAAAAAATATTGCAAAACGCCTGGCCCCGTGTTCACAAAACATTTTTTGCAATCGAAAATCGATTTTGATTGTCATTGAAAATGGATTTCCATTGTAGATGATAGGCAAAATGAAAATCGATGTCAGTTAAAATCGATTTTCGATTGCAAAATCGTTTTGTGAACACGGGGCCTGATTTTGGGGAAAATATGGAACGTCTTCAATATTCAATGTAATATATTTTACTGTTTTTTAAAACAAATTCAAGGCAACAGATAATTTAATTATGCAATATTTTTCTATTTTCTACACTGGATCAAACTAACATATTTAAAGGTTAAAAAAAATTTGGGGGGGGGGGGAGAATATGAAATCTAGGGGAAAATTTACCTGCTGAGGGGGAAAAAAATCTGAGGGGAAAGGGCCGTTTTTCTGCGGGTCACAAAGAAATAAAAAAAAGCTGTATCATATAGCAATGTTTCTCTGACAGAAGTTGTCAAGCCTTTGGCATACTCACTAACAACTTTCTGGGATAAGTTTATTAAGTAATTGAATGAAATGACAAGGATTGTCAGAACTTTTCTGTGTGCACATTTAAAAAAAAGAAAGTGGCTTATTATGGGAACACCTGTGATGGGCAAGTGATCAGGCAGGCGCCATCAAGGAGAACAGTTTCTGCTCAATAACTGGAACAGATTAAAGCTGATCACCATTAAACTTGGGATTGTTATGGGAATAATATCTTGGCCAAGATCAACAATCATTAAGCACTTCTGAATTGTGGGCCTTGTATGATTTAAAAAATAGCCAAATTCACGTTCAATAACCTTGTGTATACTACCTGAAGCTTTATCTTAAGTCTATCTTGGTGCTTATTCTGTTATGTGTGTTTTGTAGGACCCAATGCCAGAGGTTCGACAGAGTTCCTTTGCCCTGCTAGGGGACCTTACAAAGGCCTGCTTTCAGCATGTAAAACAGTGCATAGGTGAGAGCAAAGTAAATGTTTCACAGAACGTATGACATAGATTATGCACATAAATGTTTCGTATTCAAGTCCGCTGTTTAGCATTAATGTATCATCCTTTGAAAGCTGAAGGGGCGTAGTATCTGCATTCTCTACAAATATATAAATTGGACATTAAGCTGTGTTATGAAGAATTTAAAGAAAATATTAGTGCTGCAATAGATATCAGTAGTTGTAAAAGGTTTTATTAATTATTGTAAATTATAACAAAAATTTGACATTGAGTTTTAAAGCATTTAACAATTGAATTATCTATGGATTTAATATGTAAAGTTAAGGGTTTTCTTTGGGTTTTTACGAAAACAAATCTGTTAAATCTGTTTTGATCTGCTGTCATATATGAGTCTGGTATTTATGTTTATTTTTCAGGTGACTTCATGCCCATTCTGGGTCACAATCTGAACCCTGAGTATATATCAGTGTGCAACAACGCCACTTGGGCTATAGGAGAAATTTCAATCAAAATGGGTAAGTGTTTGACGACTTGAACCTGGTCATAAAAAAATGTGTAAGTCATTTATAATAAGAAACATGCTTAGTTTGAACATAAAAACGCATATGAACTGTTACTGCTACAGTGCTCCAGCTAGGATTTAAAAATGTCAGGGGGAGATATTTTGTCAAACGGGCACTTTGGAGTAGTGTTATTTTGTCAAATGGGCACTTGTGAACGCTGTTGTATCTGCAATGCTCCCTGTTGCATATAATTGTAATATAATATAATAATGTGCAGAACATATTATTTCCATTATTGTTTAACCATGCATATAAAATATCTACAATTAAGAATAAATTAATAACAATGTAATGAGAGATTGATAAATTATAAGTTGTTAATTTAATTTTGCCTTGTATTGATTTTACTTTTTCAGTTACTTTCATCTGCAATTCACAATTATTATTTTTTAACAGTTAAACTTTTTAATGCAAGTACCAATATTATTGCATAATTTTTTTTATATTATAAAAAATTATTTTGCCGACTTATGACCACCAAATTGAAAATGGAAAAAAAAATAGTTTCAATTTTTCAAATCACTTCAGTTAAAGTGCAAAGAGATTAACACTTGCAAATATTTTCCTAAATTTTGATACTGTTATCCATTTTGAACTTAAATCTTTTGTGAAATAATTATGAAAAATGTTCAAAGCACAAGAAATGCTGTGCTTTTACATTGTTCAGATCATCAGAAAACATGCATGACATTTCTACCAAAAATATTTTTGATGAATTCAGAACCACCAGTAAACTCTGGCTTTAAATAAAAATGGTGGGCCAAATTGACAATTGTTTACTAGCAACCCCAGCAGACCAGATGCTTATCAGCTGGTCAGTGGTGATTTTCCAATAATTGATATGGTCATCGCAGAAAATTCATTAACTCTTCATTATTAGATTTTCAATCTAAATGAAATCATAATAGCATTAATAAGTATTAAATTAGCTTTCCAATGAATATATTTTCGATTAAGTATTCATTAATTAAAGCTTTTAAAAACATAAGTTAATTCAGAATATCTTAACAATCAAGCAGATCGCTATCAGTTCTGTTTCCGATGGGCCAGTTTATGACACATACTTGCTCATTTCTTTGTTCCGGGTCATAAAACTCTTATGAATATTAATGAATCCCACATGCTTAGACTCGTTTTTGATTGGTCTACAATCCAATGTTTGTATCATAGCTGTATCTTAACCAGGAGCAGAGAAAAAAGTACCCAAAGTTAATGCCAATTATAATTAATTCGGCTGAATATTTTTTTAAGATACACATATTTTCTTAAACTGCACTCTTTACTCTTTCTAATGATATATAAATCATCATATTATACACAGTTTTAATCACCCGCATTAATACGTAAACACCGTACATGTGCTGGCATTTACCCATGCGACGCCATCTTTGTTATTTCACGAACGCTACAACTCTATAACCAGCGACGTCTTCTAATTTCCCAATAAATACCTAACCGTCAAACTTAATCCTGATCGGAATCGATTTGTAAGTAAATATTTTATTATATCTTAACGATTTTATAACATTAATGGTATTAAAATGACTAAAAATCATTATGAAATGTAGGGACAAGCAATAAGAAAAGAACGATTTTTTTTATGCTAGCAGGTGCCCGAAATGCGAAACACATTTACGCCTATAAACATTAAATATTCAATAATTAACGCACAAATACGGTCATATTTTATAGAATATAATTTTATTTGTTGTTTTATGCAGTTTTAGTAAAGAATTTGTGCATCTATTACGTGTTTTATCGTTATTTTCAATTGGTACGAAATGGGTACGGACGATCTGTTTGTTGTGGGCCGGTTCGTACCGAAGAATAAAAATCGGAAAATTAACAGTTTTTGAAACTATTTCGAAACATGAATACCATACTACAATCAATAAATAACTTGACATTTTTTTGTTGTATTTTTTCAGGTTAAAAACGATGCAGATGTAGCCAATATGGACTTCCCGGGTCCAATATGTCAGACACTTGGCATCTGTTGTGAAGATGTGAGAAATAGATCATTGCAAAAACTTGACTCCTTGAACAATGGGTTAGTGCTGGAAATTAATGAATTTTGCAAGAAAGAAAATTTGACAGTACAACAGATAGTTGAAGTTTTGGGATGTCTAAATGACAATTTCATTAATGCAAATGCAAAGGCTGTGCACATAAAGATACTGCGTGTTGCCGAACAAAAAAGGAAGCTTATAAGCAGGAAGAAAATCAAGGGGTTTAAAAGCGTAAATGAGCATTCAAATTCAGTATTTACATCTCCAGCATCGACCAAGAATGTGCAACATATGTCATCGGCAGAGCAAGTGACTGTATGTGACCACAGTTGTGAAAGTGATTCAAGTGCTTCACTACAGACAGAAGAGGGTGGTGCAAACACTATTCAGACTTGTGTGGGGTTAGAGAATTGTAGAGAAACATTAACTGTAACAAATACTATTGAAACACAAACTGAGCATGAAGATGTTAATGACGGTGATATTAAACAGTGGAATTTCAATAAGTATTTAATATGTCAACAACAGAAACGTCTGACGAAAATCAAGTACATCATCAAAAAGCAAACATCCAAAAATGAGTTGCTTCAACAAAGACATGGACATTATTCAATAAAAAATGTGAATAAAAGAGACGAAACAGCAAAACAAAATAAAACACAATTGCGAAAGACTCTGAGTGAAAACAAGAACCTGTGCCGTCGTTTAAGACTTGTTAATGATAAATTGACCCAACAGCGGAACAATGTACGAAGACTAACAAAAGAACAAATAGACAGTTCTCAGCAGATAGTGAATCTGCAAAAACTACTAGACTCAGAAAGGGCTAAGAAGGTATCTGCTCAAAAATCAAACAGTAAACTTAGGAATAAGGTGGCTTTTTTGAAAGGCAAAATTTCTTCTTTCAAAGCTGAAGGTAATGACAAATGCTTGAGCATCAAAAACATGGAGAAAAATGAAAAAATCAAGCAAGTGACAAATCTGCTCTGCGAAAAGGATGTGCAGCTGTCTGAATTGACAGAAGAATTGAACGAGCTTCAAGCATCTCGGCGGAAGGTTGAAACAAGGTCAGCCAAGGGTGCCTTTGCAAGCAATGTTCGTGAATGTGTTATTCAGTTAGCAGGTCTTGAGGTTGCAACTGAAAAAGTTACGCCAGTCATAGAGGTTGTTGCAGAGACACTATTTGACCACAAATTTGTAAGCAGAGAACTTCCAAACGCCTCCACAGTTCAAACAATAATTGACGAAGGTCATTTCTTAGCAAAAACTTTCATTGCAACAAAAATTGACAAGTGCAATAATTGGGGTTTGCACAGAGATGGGACGAGCAGAAAAAGGAAGAAGATCATTGACACCTCAGTCACCCTTGACAGTGGTGAAGTTATGAGTTTAGGCTTTACCAGTGTTTCAAGTGAGACAGCAGCTAGCATTACAAATGTAACCCAAACCCATTTGTCAGAATTAAGTGAACTCCATGGTGCAGTCAACCAAATCGTTGATCAAGACTACATTATAACTTCATTGAAGAAACTGTCATTTACTATGTCAGACAGGGCTGCCAATGAAAAGCTTGCCAACAAACTACTAAATAACTGGCGAACAGAACTGTTAGGACAATGTGAACATGAAAATGATGTTGCATCAGTGAAAAATTTCCATTGTATGGCCCATGTTCTTCTCGCATTTCACAAGTATGCATGTGACGAGATCAAGTTGTATGAAAAAGGCCTGATAGAAGAAGTGGGGCCAATAGGGCGTGACAGCCTTCCAAGGTTCAAGTCTTGGCGCAAGACGGGAACTGTTGTGGAGAGGGTGGTTCGGACAACCTCAGATTCTTTTGGGCCAGGTGGCAGTTACCTTGGGCTTCGAGATAAGTGGGAAGCCTATTGTGCTACAAAGGGTGTGAAGTCGAGGATAGGCAATTATAAAGACAACAGATTTAATTGCCTTTTCGAGACAGCAGCCCAAATTGTTGTGCATCACGCTGATTTCCTTCATGTACTCAATACTGCTAGTACTCTAAATCAGAAATTGGTATCTGTGAAAGCAGACTTGGAAACCCCAAGTGTGATGGTAATGCTATCCTGTTTAGCATTAATTTTTGTAAGGGTAACTGGTCCATATTGGAACCTCATTGTTTCTGGGACTGTGACCTACCTTGATGTCCACCAACATGTGCAGAAACTTCATGCTTACCTCCATAGATGTGCTGTCAACCCGCAGAACATTGACAATGATTGGATTGACGAGGAACATATTGTTGTACATGAAGACCTCTACCTCCAGGCCCTGAATAACACCGACATGGAAAGTCCAGTATTCATTTGTATGATGAAATCAATCTGCAGTGGAATGCTTAAAGCAGTCGAAAAACAAATGGCAGACTTTTTACCGAATGGGTTATTTGGTGAAACACCTGATGCCTCTACAGTAAAGAGCACAGCTTTTGCTCCATTGACCAATTTATCATGTGAGCATCACTTTGGAGACCTTGACAGCAGCCAGAGAAGGAGACCTAATGCCTCATTTCATCATCACTCATCTGTGCAGCTGTTGAAGAGAAATAGGCGTCAACTTTCTGAGTGGCTCTCAGGAATGGACGAGCAGGAAAAAGAAAATCTATGGCTTTCAGCTAGAAAAGGCGGGAAACAGCTTCGGTTAAAGCACCAAGCACAAGACAGGCGTGTTCACGAGGAAATTGTTTCATTGATGAATTCAAATAAAAAACAAAAAACATCTATCGACATTCCAGACTGTGAAGAAGACTGTGATGAAGAAGAATTCGATAACACCGATCAAAACCAGCTTTCCAGTCTTCTACCTGATGTAAATTCTGTGAAAGTGAATGACTATGTGATCATAGCTTATCAAGACAGGTGGTATCCTGGCTGTGTCAATGCATTGAAAGAAGATGACCAGATATGTGTGAACTTTATGACAGCCAGCAGACAAGCAGGAGTGTTTGTCTGGCCCATCAGAGACGATAAGCAGACTGTAGAAAAGAAGTTCATTCTGGATCTTCGCACCGCGCCAGAGTGCATTAACTCAGGACGGCAGTGGTTTTTTCCAAATTATGAACATTATGAAAAATTGTTTAATCAGTACAAGAAATTGTTCTTTTAAACAAAGAATGTACTACAAGAAACATTAGTCATTACTGTTGTTTAAACTTTCAGAGCAAAAGCTTATGTATACACATGTATTGTACAAAATTTATGTTGTATAAAGTTGTTGTATGGTACTTTATCTTCGGTATTGATTTTTACTGGACAATAAACTGTTAAATGTGTCTTTTAAACCACAATAACTTTGTTGTTTGTTGTTATATAGTATTTTTGATGTAAAAATTGGATTCCTTGTGAAAAAATACATAGGAATGTCAAGTTTTAACCAAATAAGACAATTATAACAAAAGTTAGAGCAAAATAAGTTATTTTGTTTCACGAACGAGGTCCGCGAAACGCGCACATATTATTTCCAAAATGCTCAGCCAAAAATTCACCGAAAAGTCAATTTTGAGCAAGTTAAAAAATGGCATAACTTTTGAACCAGTCAAGATATTTTAAAAATTCAAACTGATTTAAAAACTGCAAATCAAAACCTACAATCTGATAATAATCATTTAGCAAAAAAACATGTTTGAAAAAATCACTGGGGTTGCTATGTTTACTGGAAGTATCAATCAAATTGAGCTCAGAAAATAAACAAAAATAAACATCAAGTTCCATTTAAGTGACGTGAGATGGATTATAAAGAGCATGCAGGATGTCAACTATGGATTTATTAAAAAACCTCCCAGTAAGTGGAGGACATAATAATTATGAAAAGATTTGGAGGTTATATACGGTTTCATCATGGGCCAGGTTACCTATAGCTTGACCGGATATATCTGGTAGCAGCACTGCAATCGTAAATCAAACACTTATGAGGGCATTAAGACTGACCGGAACAGGACTGTTATATTAGTAAGGTGCTATTTGGAATCAAACATGTCAGTCTGTTATGAAACTTGTAGTCAATGGTGAAAGCAAAAAATATTAAAAGGGCAAGGTGGGGCCTCGGAACGGCAGGCTGGGGCTTTGAAATGGCAGAGCGTATATTTAGGCCCAGCTAGAGCTCTGCTGCTATGGAAATTCTTAGCATCAGTGCATTGAGAACTGGTAAACCAGGAAAGATGTGAGGTTTACTGACCACTGAAATGTGACTTAAATATTTATAAAAATGGTGAAAAATCCAAATGAACAAACAATAAAAATATAATGACTTAAAATGCTAAGGTTTCGATGACAAACCTAACTCAATTAGCAAAGCCTTGATGTTAATATTTTATCTTTTACTAGAATTTTTTTGGGAGACTCTTAAGTGCTTAAGTGCATTAATTTGGTTTTTAACCAAGTTTTCCAAAGGAAAAAACTGGTTATTAGATTGGCGAATGTCGGCGGGCTGGCGGGCGGAACAAGCTTGTCCGGGCCATAGCGTTGTCGTTCATTGTGAGAAAACAGAGATTTTAAAATCATTTGGCACACTTGTTCACCATCATTAGACGATGTGTCGCGCGAAAGAATTACGTCCATGTTTCCAAGGTCAAGATCACACTTTGAGTTCAAAGGTAAAAAATGGCCATAAATGAGCTTGTCCAGGCCATAACTATGTCATTCATTGTGAGATTTTAAAATTATACGGCACATGAATTTTTTGTTCACCATCATTTGACGGTGAATCACATGAAAGAATAACGTCAATATCTCCAAGGTCGCCACGACTAAAAATAGATTTATTTTCAAACAAGGGTTGTAACTTTAAACAATCAGTTCAGTTTGAGTTGTCTCCCTTTATCAGAATTTAAAAAAAATAATTGAAAACCTGGTTTCGTGACAATTTCGTCCCTTGTTAACATTTCAGGCGCAGAAATGAAAGAGTATATACCAGTTGTGTTAGGAAATCTAATAGAGATCATCAATCGACCCAATACTCCCAAAACACTGCTGGAAAACACAGGTATGCATGGGAAATATAGTAAACTAGTACTCTCTTGTCAGATCAATGGGTAATAGCACATGTACCTATGTATTCGATCTGCAAATGGGCTGGAATGCTTGAAACATATATATTTATTTTTAATTTTGCATTGTTTCTCGTCTGTTAGTTATAAGTTTACACACTTATTTAATTACACATGGCTGTGATGAGTTCTGGTCATTTATTTTAAAATGTGTAATATTAATTGTCAATTGTTGACTTATAATAATCACATAATTCTTAAAGTTTGCATTGAGTTGGTAGAGGAAAAAAAGCTACACATTAGTTAAGGCAAAGTGTATGTTGTTGTCTTGTATGTTATGGGTTTCAAGACTACCGAAAATTCTTGAATTGTTAATTTGTACTTGTATGTGAACGTATCCATGTTGTTATACAGGGTATAGGTGGCCCCGTTTGTAGCATGAACATAGCGTGAATACTGTTGTCATCGCTATCTTGCAGTCCTGTACTGGGCATGGTTGTTTTTTGTATGAAAGCTGTGTTTCTATAAAAAAAAATGGGCTTAATGTGTGTAAAGTGTTGTACCAGATTAGCGTGTGAAGTCAGCACATGCTAATCAGAGACAACATTTTCTGCTTTAACCCTTTGAATGCTGGGAAATTTGTCTTCTGCTAAAATGTCGTCTGCTGAATTTCTAAAATTAGCATTTTCTTTGATTTTTTTCAAAGAATACTATCAGAATAGCAAACAGTTTGGATCATGATGAGACGCCACGTTTGCAAAGGCCTTCAAAATTAGGTTCCCGCACTGAAAGGGTTAAGAAAAGACCGGTTTAAGCAGAATGTGTCGCCCTGATCAGTCTGTGTGGACCGCTTTACACGCATGCATTAAGCCCAATGTATCCCACAACGTCACACCTTTAGACAATTGTGAGACACTTGTAACTATGACTACAGGTGTTGGGAGTCTGAGACTTTGCTTAATTGCCAAAGTTAATATGATTGTCAATTTCAAGTAAATGTTGTAGAAAGTTCTTAGTTTTTAATAGCGGAAAATCATTTTATAATAATAGAGCTTTATCCAAATCAAAGTGTGTTTGAAAAAAAATGTGATATGATTATTTTTGTTCAAATGAAAAAAGCCATTGCGCAACAGTTTACAGGAAACAACCATGGCTGTGGAAATTATTTTTTAATCTAACCATAGAAAAGTTCAATAATATGAGGTGTTTGTCAACTTGTGTTGTTTTGAGATGACAATGCTTGTTTGATTGAGTTTCTTATTTGTTGTTTCCTTGTTTCTCTCCGTTGCTGTTCCTCACCACTCCGTTGTGGACTGTAGCCATTACTATTGGTCGACTTGGGCTTGTCTGTCCCGGGGAGGTGGCACCAAACCTGCAGCAGTTTATACGCCAATGGTCGGTAGCCTACGTTTTTAATGATAGCTTGTACTGCCTTTGTTTGTATTTGAGTCGTGTTCACGGAAAATGGGGTGTAATGCAGGTACATTAAGAGTCGTCCCAGATTAACCAGTGCAGTATGCAAAGGCTAACTAAACAGGGAAAAACTTTCTGCCTTTATGGTATTTTTGTTTAAAGGAAGTATCTTCTCAGTGAAAATCCAGTTTATGTGGAAAGTGTTGTCCCTGATTAGCCTGTGCGGATGACACTTAATGCACGTGCATTCAACCTGATTTTCTCAGTGGAAAGCTTATTTCTGTGTTTTTTTTTAAGTGTATGGTATATTTATATTTTTATCTGATGCTTTACGATTAAATTGTAATTGTAAAGTATATGTATATTTCATAAAAAATAACAATTGAAAAACACAATCTAAAATGTTTTCTGTTGTTATCCTGTATGGTTAATATATATATATAGCTTGATCTTATTTTGGTTTATGCATTATTGAAGGTAAATTTAGAATGATTACTGGGCTATGTTGTCAGTATTTTGTTGCAGTTAACTGTTCACCATTTTCTTTAAGAAACCAGATTGAATGTTGTTAATCTTATGTGAGCTTAATACATGGGGTTCAGTGAAAGTATGATTTTTAGCTCGACTATTACCGGTATATATGAAATATATATAGAAGAGCTATCCTACTCAATCCGGCGTCGGCGTGAGCGTGCAAATGTTAAAGTTTGCATACCACCTCAAATATTTTCTATGTCCCTTGACATATTGCTTTTATATTTTCCATACTTCTTTACCAACATGACCCCAACCTATAAACAAGAGCAGACAACTGTATCAAGCATTTTGTAAGAATTAAGGCCCTTTTTCCCCTTAGAATATTGAAAATTTGGTTAAGTTTTGTGTTTAGGTTCACTTTATTCCTAAAGTATCAAAGCTATTGCTTTCATAATTCAATTACTTTCTTACTATCATGAGGGTACTGTATTTGGCAAGTTAAATTTGACCTTTACCATTGAACGGCCTTGACTCTCAAGGTCAAATTAATAAATTTTGCTTAAATTGCCATCACTTCTTTATTTATGATCATATTTGATTCATACTTTGACAAAACAACACTTACCTGGCATACCACAATGGATTCCACCCAAACCACCCCCCACGCCCCACCCCAGAATACCCCCCCAGCCCCCCCCCCCCCCAAAGTTTTTTTTTTCCTTTTTTTTTCTTATTTTTGAAACATCATCTAATAAATGACCCCCCTTTTTTTTTGGTAACAACAAAAAACAAGTATTTATTTATTTATTTTATTTTTGAAGGACCGTCCAACCATCCCACTCAAGCTATTGCTATCAAACTTGAAATAAAATCTTATTACTTTTTTTTATGTCTTTACAAATGTTCAATAGATTGTGGAAAATATATCTGAACTCAGAATCGTCTATAGAGTATAACTTCTTTAAACCATAAGGGATCAATATGTTTCAATTATGGTCCTCTTCCACTTAGACTATGACTATATTACCTTGACCTTATTGAATATGAACAATTTCCCCATGATGGGTTACGTTATACTGTCAAGCACTCGAATAGTCGAGCGCGCTGTCCTCTGACAGCTCTTGTGTTTGTTGGTACTTGGTTTAAAGTAGTGTTTTGTCTGTGTTTTTATTAATTTAAGGTTAAATATCATTATTTACATCCCCAAAAGACAATGTTTTAAACCCCTGGTATTAATCTGTGCTAACAAAGTAGAAATAATTACTGAAAAAATTTGCATTGACATGTAATGATCATTTTGACAATATGCTTGTAGCTTTTATGCCAAAAACCAGTGTTCTAGATAAGCTGCGTATCAGCGTAATATACGCATTAAAAATATCAAGATACGCTCAATTTATCATTTCCGTGCGTACATTTAAGCAAGCCAATCTGGACTTATGCAAATGATGTAAATTCTCTGCGTACAACCTAAACAAAAAATATAAACAGCTGATTGTCTTTCGCCAAAATATGAGACTGGTTATCGTACAAATTAGAGCTAATTAGTGCGCTGGATTGTAAAAATAGTTGGCCAGTCGGTGTGTATACTCTGTATCATCCAGACGCATGGTAAATTAAGTATTGATTTTTTTTAACAAACAGTCAAACGCTTATGTGTTTATTTACATGAAAAGGTCAGCATGGCTTCTTAGAAGCCAAAACTAATTATTTCTCAAAGTAAAATTGATTCATTGTATACAGCAAAAGTTGTATCGAGTAAAAACATTGTACTGCAAATATTGAATGATTGAATTTCCTCTGTTTTCAAAACAAAAGGACACACTTAACTGTTGAAAGTTGGCAAAAATATTTTCCTTGGCTCACAGGCCTATAAACCAAGGGCAGTTAAAAAAAACACTTTAAGAAGCCTACTACTGTGAAGGAATACACATAGTTAATGGTTTATTGTGTTTAACATGATTAAAGTAGTGTGTCTGTACCCCGGCTATATTCTTTTTTTACTTTTAGCAAATAACCCTTCAAGCAAGGCAAAATTTAACCATTTACCCCCATGCAGTGAAAAGTGGGAGTATTTACCCCAATGGGTAAAAAATTATCTATAACGATGAAAAACGTAAAAATTCTCTGCTTTTGAATGTGTTAATAATCTTTTTAGAAAGTGTGTAGCCATTTACTTAAAATATTGTTATTTATTTATCTTAATATTGGGTTTTCCACTGTTTCTGCTCACATTTTTATGCTCCCTCAAAAATTTTGGGGGGAGCATATAGTCGCCACTTCGTCTGTCCGTCCGTCCGTGTGTCCGTCCGTACACATTTTTTGTCCGGGCTATTTCTCAGCAACTAATGATCGGAATTCAATTAAACTTTATGGGAAGCTTCACTAACAAGAAGAGATGTGCATATTATCAGCGGGTTCTGGTCGGATGATTTTTCACAGAGTTATGGTCCTTTGAAATTTTCCATTAACTGTACATATAGTGCAATTCTTGTCCGGGCTATGTCTCAGCAACTAATGACCGGAATTCAATGAAACTTTATGGGAAGCATCACTACCAAGAGGAGATGTGCATAATATCAGCGGGTTCTGGTCGGATGATTTTTCACAGAGTTATGGCCCTTTGAAATTTTCCATTAACTGTACATATAGTGCAATTCTTGTCCGGGCTATTTCTCAGCAACTAATGACCGGAATTCAATGAAACCTTATGGGAAGCTTCACTACCAAGAGGAGATGTGCATAATATCAGCGGGTTCTGGTCGGATGATTTTTCACAGAGTTATGGCCCTTTGAAATTTTCCATTAACTGTACATATAGTGCAGTTCTTGTCTGGGCTATTTCTCAGCAACTAATGACCGGAATTCAATGAAACTTTATGGGAAGCTTCACTACCAAGAGGAGATATGCATATTATCAGCGGGTTCTGGTCGGATGATTTTTCACAGAGTTATGGCCCTTTGAAATTTTCCATTAACTGTACATATAGTGCAATTCTTGTCCGGGCTATTTCTCAGCAACTAATGACCGGAATTCAATGAAACTTTATGGGAAGCTTCACTACCAAGAGGAGATGTGCATATTATCAGCCGATTCTGGTCGGATGATTTTTCACAGAATTATGGCCCTTTGAAATTTTCCATTAAATGTACATAATAGTGCAATTCTTGTCTGGGTATTTTTCTCAGCAACTAATGACCGGAATTCAATGAAACTTTATGGGAAGCTTCACTACCAAGAGGAGATGTGCATATTATCAGTGGGTTCTGGTCGGATGATTTTTCACAGAGTTATGACCCTTTGAAATTTTCTATAAAAAAATTCTTGTCCCCCCAATTACTGTGCCCTCAAGACGTTTCCTTTTATCTGAATATATAGTGCAATATTGTGACAAAAAAACCTTTGGGGAGCATCACCCGTCTCCGACGGTTTCTTGTTTAGAGAGTTATGGCCCTTTAAAAATTTTAAGTTGCTAAACCATCCATCGTATTATTTTGTCCAAAGTTATGCCTCTCAAGATGTTTCCTTTTATCTGAATATATAGTGCAATATTGTGACCAAAAAAAACTTTGGGGAGCATCACCCGTCTCCGACGGTTTCTTGTTATCTACTAAAAGCCAAAAGTCATGAAAAAGTTTTTAGCCAATTAATTCTTGATTAATGTACAATTTTATGTTCAACTGTTTCTTTAGACATTGTTATGCTCCCCCAAAATTTATTTTGGGGGTAGCATATAGTCGCCGCTTCGTCTGTCCGTCCGTGTGTCCGTCCGTGCACAATTTTTGTCCGGGCTATTTCTCAGCAACTAATGAACGGAATTCAATTAAACTTTATGGGAAGCTTCACTACCAAGAGTAGATGTGCATATTATCAGCAGGTTCTGGTTGGATGATTTTTAACAGAGTTATGGCCCTTTTAAATTTTCTATAAAGAAATTCTTGTCCCCCCAACTACTGTGCCCTAAAGATGTTTCCTTTTATCTGAATATATAGTGCAATATTGTGACAAAAAAAAACTTTGGGGAGCATCACCCGTCTCCAACGGTGTCTTGTTTAAACTGTTTTTGTTGCCTATGTAATGTTCAACAGCTCTACAGAGCTTCAATTTTTATCCCTTAGGATGCTTTACATCAGTTTTTCTTTGATGATAACCTACATAAGTTATTTCAAGTCCTTCACTTCATTTTAGGAATATGACTTGATGTTGTACATGTGATATTGGTTATTTCATCCACAATTATTGACTTAACTTAAAAAAATGTATAAGTAAGGATAAATGAATTAAATGTTGTTGTTTTTCCCACAAATTACATAAAATATAAAATTCTGTACAAACAATTAGTAAAATGGTTTTACAACTTTATAAGTACATAATATATCTACAAAATTCAACGAAAATTTGGGAATTTTCCAACCTGATTTTGGGGTGAAAAGATATTGTTGCTATTTTGGAAGTAGACCCCAAACTTGGTATTTTTTCAGTGAAAAAAGCCTTGCATGTATAATTTGTTACCCGCAGGTGCACATCGCTGCGAAACATCCGTGACAATGAGGAGAAGGACTCTGCGTTCCGAGGCGTGTGTCACATGATCAGCGTGAATCCAGGAGGCGTTGTTCAAGACTTTATCTTCTTCTGTGATGCTGTCGCCTCATGGGTTCATCCTAAATCTGACCTGAAAGAGATGTTCTATAAGGTGGGTCTACTAGTTTCTTGCTCTTAGATATAAGTTATATTTTTATGCCCCCGAAGGAAGGCATATAGTGATCGGACCGTCCGTCCTTCCGTCTCACTTGCATTTCCGTCCTTCTGTCACACTTGCATTTAGGTTTCGAAAAACACTCATAACTTCTATGTCCCTTCACATTGCAACTTGATATTTGGCATGCATGTGTCTAGAAATACTGCTAAAAAAGGTAGTTTTCTGGATCCTGCAATTACTTTAAAAGTTCTTCATATTTTTTCATGAAACTTGAAACATGGATAGATGGCAATATGGACATTATGCACGTCATTATATTTTGCTCCTACGTAAAAAATTCTGGTTGCTATGGAAACAAATATATAAAAATATATATATATATCTGACAATGGTGTAATTTCTTACAATGGTGGAGCTGGTTGGGGACATATATTGCTTGGCAATAGTCTTGTTATTCCTATGTCTGGTGGCATGCAGTGTCCCATGTCTGGTGTGCTGCATCAACTTTTAGCTTGTTACCAGTTTAGGGGCCACATTTGTCATCCAATCCTGATGAAACTTGGTTACATGTTTCCCTTTACAATAATTCAGGTTTTGAAATAAAGCTAATGTAATAAACAGGTTAATCCTAAATTAAGGTCACCAGGCCAAATCTTAGAAAAACCTTCTAAGGTCTGCAGACCTTGAAATATGTTCATATATTTATCAATTTCTCTGCAAATATTGCATTATTTAAACACTTTATCTATTTTTTGCAGGTCTTGAAATATTTTCCCACCCAAGTCTTTCTCTAGTATAACAGGGTTTGATGCATGTGTGTAAATTGTTGTCCCAGATTAGCCTGTGCAGATGACACCTTACGCACACGCAGGCCAGTTTTCCCATACCAAGGCTTGTTACTTTGCAGATCTTGCACGGGTTCAAGGACCAGGTTGGAGAGGAGAACTGGAAGAAGTTCTCAGACCAGTTTCCAGTCCCACTTCGGGAACGACTCGCACAGCACTACGGGGTGTGACAGGTCCAGGGGTAAGTAACTTGCTTAATATTTCAACCTTGTTGCGGTTAAACTGGGCTGAATGTATGTGAGTAAAATGTCATCCACTATTAGCCTGTGCAGTCCTCCCAGGCTAATCAGGGATGATGCTTTCCGACTAAACTGGATTGTTACTTTGAAGAGACTTTCTTTCAATGAAAAATTTCATTGAAACAGAAAATGTTGTCCCTTATTAGCCTTTGCACACTGCATGGGCTTGTCTGGAACAACGCTTTATGCATTAACCTGAGTTCTCAGCTCACTGGGTAATCTTGCAAAGACATGGCTACAAGATGTTTAGTATGAACATTAAGAAACAGGCTGTAAAAAGTGCAAGTTTAAGGGGTTAACAAGGATTGGTTTTTCCACTTTAATGATGTGATTTGTAGATAGTTTGATTTATATATAGTTTAAGGAATTAGCAGTTACAATTTTAACACAAGTTAAACAGTTAAGCACCCAACGTTTAAAATTGCGGCTGAGACCTTGCAGAATTACTGAAATATAAGTTTGGAATTGTAATGGTATGTATGTTACAGAGCACTCATCATACTACTCAAACTTTGCTAAGGATCACTTTTTAGTTTCACATTATCTTCAATTTAATTTAATATAATTTAATTTGTTTTTTTGCAGGTTTTGATATTTGAATGTGTGTTTTTGACTTTATTTTGAAGTATTGATTTATCATTGATGCGTGACGCTGGCTGAATCTAGCTGGGAATGAACTTAAAATTACACAAACTATAAAAAGTGAACCTTAGCAAAATTTGAGTAGTATATTTTCACTACTCAAAATTTGCTAAGGATCACTTTTGATAGTATGTGTAATTTGAAGTTCACCCCTAGCTAGATTCAGCCAGCGTCACGCCTCAATAATAAATCAATACATAAAAATAAAATAAAAAACATTCTAATATCAAAACCTGCAAAATAACAATTTAAATAAAATTTAATTAAATTAAAAGAGAATGTGAAAATTAAAAGTGATCATTAGCAAATTTTGAGTAGTATATTTTCTATGAGAAAACAATACAATATCTATACATGTTGAAGATACTAAAAAAAAATTGTATGATCTGAAGTGTTGATTTTATTTCTTTTTCAGACGCGGGGAAAAACTGGGTAAACCTCTAATCAAGGGCGGGAGGTGGGAGGGATCTCTCCATAACCTTACTTCGGACCTCGGTGGGCGGGCATCGCGCTGGGAAGGGAGGGAGGGCACAGCAGGGGTCAACCAGGCCCCTGTCTACATACGCGCCAGGGAATAGGGGCTCTAGATGGCGGTCAAATCGCGGAACCGTCACTACCTTCGCGAAACATGGGTGGGCACGCGTCAATAAAGCTATAAATCGTGGGTGGGACCATTATCTCCGTTGTTGAGCTGTAGCGGACACCTTTATCAACATCATCCATCTGACATTGCTGGCGTCTGGGACGGCCATAGCCGATCATCGCGGAAGAACGTCAGACTGAGGACACACAAAATGGTGGGAAAAAAATCTTTCCAGTACCCACCTAAAAGAACACAAACATGTGTGGACAAACATAATTATGTTATTATGTTCTGTAAAGACTAAGCATTTTAACTAGGATGCCAAGGTTTCCATCTGGAATGTACTTCAAATCTTTGCTTCTGATGTAAAATTCATATGATGTTATATGTAGGCATCCAGAGCAAGGCTATAAGATTGCATCTATAGCGGGTTTGAAATTTTGCAAAGTTACGCACACACAAGTTTATAGTCTGTTGATTGATATTGTTAAAATTGAAGTGATACTCATTCTTCATCTACCCATTTATCAAAGTAAGCATTTAAGGTTTTCATCGAAGATACTTTGTGCGATATGATGAGCACTTTAAGGGCTGGTTTTAATACATGTAGGCTTTTTTTGGGGTTTATCCGCGAAATTTAGTACAGGGGAAGGTTTTTAAGATTATATCCACAAAGTATCTTCAAAGAAAACAGGATTTGGACATTCTCTGAAACTGATCTTTGGATATGATAAAACACTTAACTCTTGAAATTCAACTATTAATTAAAATAAAACATTGATTGATATACTGATAAATGGAACACCTTGTTTTGAAAACACTAAAAAACAATTTGTGTTTGATAAAAATTAAAATGAACCATCATAAATAAAAATTAATGAAACATATTAGTTTCAAAATATTGAAACCTATTTGATTGCATTGGTTTGAGTGATTGTTCCTTGTGGCTGAGACCATAGTTGTGTAACCAATATAAGCTATTTATTCCTATTTAATCGTGGAATGTTTCTTTCGTTTCGAAATCTTTGTGCTTAAAAGCAAACAGACATTCCGAATAATTCTGCTGCAAAGGATCTTATCATTCATGGTCTAATTTGTCCAGAGAAAATTCTGGGAGAACCAGTCAAAATATTAATTAAAGAAAATATGGACAATTAGCAGTTATAAATGTTAAGTATTTTTCGCTTTCTTGAATATCCAGAATAATATAGATTTCAAGAAATAGAATGCCGCAAGAACTTATGAAAATGCATGATTGTATATGCTTTAGTGAAAATGGTGGAATAGAGAATACCAACTGAAGATGGGGTAGATGTGCATGTATTTATTGTTCGTTTGTGTGAATCATTTTCATGGACGGCCAAATGGTTATTCACAAACTACTTCGGAATGTCTAGCTTATTACACAGGTGTGAATGTTGTCCTGCCTGACTGGTTTGTTGCAAAGCTAATTATTTCTATCTCTAAATGTAGTCCCAAAAGCTAACCCTTTACCCCTTAGGTATGTATTTTGACTCATGTTTTGTCCTTTTAAAAGTTACATTGAATTTAATAACTTTCTTACTAAATTCAAGTCTTAAAGGCTTCATTTCCAACCCTTAGTTACTGATGAGCAGCAAACCGCATAAAATCTGAGCAGACTGCGAGTTACTTGCAGGCTGTTCTGGTTTTATGCTGGTTGCAAAAGCCATTTTCACTTTGCTTCTTATAAGGGTAAGGGTGAAGTGAATGTTACATATGGACTGTTTTTTTTTTGCATTCCATGAGGAATTTAAAAGATTTCTAGATCTTTCCTTCGTGCTTTCATCACAGTGAATATATTATTAAAGATTTGAATTTTGGTTCTAGTAGGTTTTTTGAAAGACACAAGTGTGAAATGAATAATGAATAAAAGATCAAAAACAGTATACTTGTATATGCATTCAAATATTTTTTTGTTTAGATAAAATTGTTTTATAACCAAAGGAAACATGATACTTAATGTGACTCGTACTCAAATAAATGTTAATTGGCAGTATTCCAAAATATGACCATTGTTTTTCTAAGTGATTGGTTGTGTTAAATGTGGTTGTATACTTTGTTAGGAGAAACGAGTACTTTTTTTATCAAGGATCGATAATTTACTCTATGTTTGGGTAGTTTTCAGATGTTGAGTAATTGCCTTGGCAAAGAAACAATCAGTTAATTAACTACTCTACAGGGCTGTTTTTCTTCGCTGAGAATGGCAGTTTTCCCCAAATTTGAAAAGTTTGTGGCTCAAATTTTCACAATTTAGAGAAGTTTAAGACTCAAAATTTCATAAGATGGAAATGTTCTTGACTTATTTTGTCACAATTCTGAGCAGTTTACGACTTTTTTTCACAAAAAGAGGGAGTGAAGACGGCTTCACAAAAATGGTGGGAAAAGGCCTTAAGCATAAAATTAAAAAAAGTGATTGATAATATCCAAAACATACATCTTCAGAAAATTTAGTTCTGAAAAATAACACAACAGCATTTTTGCAAATTTAAAAAAGCTTTTACAGAAGATGTATTTACTGTTGTATCCATATGATAGCAACATGTTTGTGCCAGAATGATTGAATGTGTAAATGGTGGAATGCAGATTATTTGTGCTTGAGTTTGAACTTACTGTATTGTAACTTGCTTTGTACAATTTTGTTTCTGATAAACCTTTTCTCTTAACTTGCACACATTAGCAGAAAACTGTTAGGCAAAGACATGGCATGTAATTACCAACTTTCACATGCATTTAAGTTTTAAAGAAATGTAAAAAAAAAAAATGATTTTGAAATACTACGCAATTGTTTAAAAGCTAATCAAATGTTAAATAATTTTTTTTAAATGTTTTATATTGGAAGTAATTTTATAAAGTTGTTAAAATGCATATTTGCTTGTGACAAAATCTTAATTAAAAATGAGAATTGTAAGATTGTTTCTCAAGTTTCAACTAAGATTCTTTATATATACCAGCCTAGGAATACATCTAAAGGCAGTATAGTAAATCATTGTTCTGTCACATGCCATATGTTTACTTGCAATATTCCAGTTTTAAAAATAGTTTAAATCAAGTGTGTATTGAAAGGCTATTGAAACCAAATAAAGAACAGTCCAAGATTTGTCTGTATAATTTTGTCAACATGTAGACCAATTTTTTGCAATTCATATGCATATGAATTGAAGCCTTTGTGGTTACATTTTAGTTCTTAGCAAGATCACTTTGTTAACAGTGTGCCCTCTGTACATTCTTTGGCTTCCAAAATTTTGTTCCAAGTGGATTTTTTTCTTATTTCATGCTTTGTTATATCTGTCTTTCAAATCTAGTACTCTTTTTGATAGTTTTTTAAAAGTCTTTCAGAGCTCAGTTAGTAAACTGTTGTTTTTTAAATGTATGCATGAATAAATAAAACACATTTTAGCCAGCTGAACTTGTGGTCTAATTCCTATTGTATTTGTTGTGTCGAGGTCCCAAGGTATTTATGAATATCTTTGCATAAGGTTAATCCAATTTTAATACCTGTGTTCATGCAATTCATGAAAATTTCAGCAAAAAGTTTACTAAATGGAAAACTAGAAGTATCTTATTCATGCTGAATCTCCACGCCTTAGATAGAATACAAGAGAACAATATACACAATGCAATCAATAACATTACTTCTGACCTTGTACGAATGTATTTAATATACTGCATTTGTGAAAAGTATTGCAAGTGAAGTAAAGTAGCTACATGAATACGATTTATTTCGTCTTTTCTCTATATTTTACTTGCATATTTTTTATTAATGAATGAGATCTTATGGAGTAGTGGATAGAACAAGTTCAATTATAAATACGAGGTCATTCTTAATAAGCAGTAGCTTTAATTCATGTCGAGAACGGCTACCAAGTGTATAAATAAAAATTCCCAATTAACCCTTTATGCCTAGCGTCTAGAAAAAAGGCCTTGGCAAACAGCGTAGACCCAGATGAGACGCTGCATGATGCGGCGTCTCATCAGGGTCTGCGCAGTTTGCTTAAAGGAATTGCTGTAAGAAATATTCTAAATATAGAAATAAGTATACTAGAAATCCCTAATTTTGGAAATAAATTGATCCAATTAAGGATGGGAGAGTCCACAAGCCATAAATGGGTTAATTGAAATTCTTTGGACTGTGGTTCACTGGACGTTCATTGATGCGTATGTATGTTCAGAGTGTTACCACTAGATACGTTAAAATAGAATTATTACATAGGGAACGACTTTCACATAATCGGTGCGTTTTATTGTTACTTATCGAGCTGACAGCATGTTGCCTAAGTAGGCCAAATAAGTTAGGGTTTTTAATTTACGAGTGAACATTGCGTTTTCGAGTCATACAATTAATTATTAGCAACATCATTAATAAATGAGGTGCGTCATGCAAAATGGATCTTGTGCAATATGTGGCCAGCGTAGCTGAACCCAAGTCTGCACATTCACGCAGTCTGGTCAGTAGCTACCATGTCTGCTATAGTCATGTAGCGGTTTCGTACTCGTGAGCGGACAGGGTGGGTCCCAAACCATGCTGGTCCCGAGCTATCCTGTCCGCATATGACATAAGACCCATTTTTGCTTGACGAAGGTTATTTTTAGCTCGACTATTATATATTAAATATATATAGTGGAGCTATCCTACTCACCCCGGTGTTTGCGTTAGCGTGCAAATGTTAAAGTTTGCGTACTACCCCAAATATTTCCTATGTCCTTTGACATATTGCTTTTATATTTTGCATACTTCTTTACCAACATGACTCCAATCTATAAACAAGAGCAGACAACTGTATCAAGCATTTTGACAGAATTATGGCCCCTGTTATACTTAAAATATGCATATTATTGATAAATCTATGTTAAAGTTTGCGTACTACCCCAAATATTTCCTTTGTCCTTTGACATATTGCTCTTATATTTTGCATACCCTGGTACTTCTTAACCAACATGACCCCAATCTATAAACAAGAGCAGACAACTGTATCAAGCATTTTGACAGAATTATGGCCCCTTTTATACTTAAAATATGCATATTATTGATAAATCTATGTTAAAGTTTGCGTACCACCTCAAATATTTGCTATGTCCTTTGACATATTGCTTTCATATTTTACATACCGGTACTTCTTTACCAACATGAGCAGACAACTGTATCAAGCATTTTTACAGAATAATGGCCCCTTTTATACTTAGATAATTGAACATTTTGCTTAAATTGCCATAACCTCTTTATTAATGATCACATTTGATTCATACTTTGACAAAACAACACTTACCTGACATACCACAATGCACTCCACCCAAACCATCCCCCATGCCCCACCCCAGAATCCCCCCCCCCCCCAAAATTTTTTTTTTTTTAATTTCCTTTTTTTGAAAGATCATCTATTAAATGACCACACACCCACATTATACCCCCCCCCCCTCTCCATGATGGCTTGCGTTATACTGTCAAGCACTCGAATAGTCGAGCGCGCTGTCCTCTGACAGCTCTTGTTTAAAAATGTAACCGGTAAGTGTAATGGTTATATACAAAGGTTTAGGACAACCAGTTGTATAACAACATCGCGGAAGATAAAAAATATTCACGTGTTAAGACAATACATTTATTACAGATATATACTAAAGCACCAACAATACACATATACATTGATTTAAGTAACATAAATACTCAAATCAACGAATATTTTGTAAAATACAGTTATTAAACCCATGAAAATAGCAAAAATTTCAACGCTAGATGTGGTATGGTAACATAGATTTTTTGTGGCACAATATATTATAATTTCCCGCAACGATATCTATGCATACGACACACTTACATGGTACATGAACACGTGTCGAATATATTTTATATTGTCTCACAATAAATGAGGATTGTGTACCTTGTTATCTCCCACCATAGGAAGAGGGATATTTTTTGGCGTTGTCCGTCCGTCCGGAGCCATATCTTAGAAGTGCTTAGGTGGATTCATTGAAACTTGGTATGAGTGTCCAGAAGCATATTGGCGGGGGATATCAATTCAACGAATTTGCTTGTTACATCTGTTACCCGACCACATCTAGCGTTGCAATGTCGGCTATTGGTATAAGGGACATTGATTTTTTATGTGTTAACTTTATTTTTCGAAATATTGTACGAAATATTCGTTGATTTTGAGTGTTGATGGGCTTTTAATATTTTATCTTTGATATATACAAAACTTTTATTTTAAGATTTTGCGAGCCCAGTTTATACTAGAGCTTTTCAGCCTAATAACGAATACACACACCACACCCCCTCCCGACACGTCGCATGAACATGATGAAGTAAATGTAGCATGTTACAAGGAAAGTTTCCACTGCGTCGTATTCGTACACAATATGTTACATGCATATAGTCTAAATTAAAAATAATAATGTCACAGAAATAATAAGTTGAAAAAGGGCATAACTTGCATAATGTTTAACGTATGATGATTATATTCGCACATTCACAACTATCGAGAGGAACAATCCCTGAATTTTTGAATGTTTTACGTTTGAAAGTGTAGGAGACCACCCCGTACAAGTCTGGATAATGACGGACAATTAGTAGGACAGACGTTAATGTTGCTTCCGCCTCACAGCATCATAAGCTGATTGTGATGACTTGTATGTAAAAGATATGCACAACCAACATGCATGAGTCAGATGTTCAGATGTCAGATGAACAACTGATGAAAGTTTTACGCTACTACTGTGTCCCTAAATTAATTTCACCTTCTGTTAAATATAAATACAAGTACACTTATATAGCGCAAAAATTATTTGACACTACATTTATTCAATTGCGCCGTACACAGTTCTAGCACTAAAATAGCTTATTTGACATAAAAACGTATTACATATGCGTTTTAAGTTTTGTTTTAAAATGAAATTCGCTCTGTTTGAATTTTAAGTCTTTTGGAAGAGCATTCCACCACTGAATATGTTTTGATTGAATATGTTTAGCTCTGCATTCGCCAGCTTTATTCTACTCCGCTCCTTCGCAAAGCAAAAGATCAACTAACCAAGTGTTTATTGATAGATCATTGGTCAAGGATATTGCAGCTCCCTTACCTTCTGATACAGACTAGAGTCAATAGTCCTCAATCTTTCAGAATCAGTTTGGTAATCCGATGCGTTTATTGTAGACATAAAAAAAAGCTTTACTGTCGCCGAAGGCACCCAGGCAAACTTCTGCAAGTGTTTGCGAAACTGCTTTCGTTGAATGCCAAAAAAGACAAACTTTGTCATATTATACAATTGTAATTATTGAATGGGAAGTGACTTAGTCATTAACACTAAATGTATATTCGATGTTTCGTACAATAAATGTTGCTGTTTTTAGACAACTATGGTTTCAATTAGATCTGAAAGACCGTTTTACGTTATTTATTTTTGATGAATATTTTACAATAGACTGTTAATATCGAACTCGCCGGCACTCAATCTTCTATTTAGAAGGAGTGCTGTATCGGAAGAAGAAGTCTCTAAATCAAGAAACTGCACCGACATTCTTTCCGTTATATTTTTTTCTTAAGGTTAAAAAAACTTATTGTCGCCAAGGCGCTTAGATAATAAATCATTTCGATCAGGCGCTTGATTTAAATGCTCATGGCGGCGAATTTAAGACACAAATCAGAATATTTTTCTGGAATTCACTGATAAAACTAAGTGTGACCGCGTCTTGCAATGCAGATGATATGATTGTTTCAAGAAGGCCCCATTAGTACGATAATTATGTGAAAATGAGCACAAGATCAAGCGGATTTGGTGCAAGAAGGTCACTCAGTTTTGCCGACTTGCCTTACGTTGGCAAGAGGTTTTACGTCGATGTTCGTTCAAATGCTCAAAGAACAAAGGTTATTCAACGTATACAAAACTTGGGTGGACACATAGAGAACTTCCTTTCAAAGGACGTTGACCTGCTGGTTACTGATGCCAAAGACAGGAAGGAACAATCAGGCGCAGGGAAAAACGCAGCAAAACAAAATCTTCCGTTAAGTAGAGGTAAGTTACGAAGTCCGACGATGTTCAACTGAATATTCGAATAGATAGTTAATAAACTATTGATTAAACATACCAACAAATAAAAGTACTATTCCCTGAATGTGACAGTAATTTTATTAGGACTTATTTGGTACTACAACACGGCTTTATTCCCTGCTAAAAGAGTAAATATGTATTTGTGTAATATCCTTGAAGTTCCCCTCTCAAAGTCAAGTTTACTTCTTTAACAAACAACTAAATTTGTTAACTGGTTTGCAGCGATTTTTTTCCAATTGGGTAAAGTATCCGTACAAGCCCAATTGGGAAAATTGTGAAATGTGAAACTTTGCGTCGTGAAGTCTTCATATTTGGAAATTGGTGTCATACAAGCCATACGTCCCGGATAGTCCGCAGGCATTTTCCGCTCCATTTTGGGAAAACGCCACACTGGAATTTTGGGAATTTCACGTCGTGAAAACCCCCATTTTGGGAGAAAAGAATAATCGCAAAATTGGCTCAATTGGGAAAAATTATCGCATGTAAATAGTGTTTCTTACATTTCAAAGAAGCCGTTAACTGGTTAAAAACGACTATTTTGATAAGTTATTATTAAAATTTTACAAAATATTATGAACATGTGTGATAAGTGCAGGTTTTTTAATCTGAATTTGTGGAAAAGGCCTGGCCTTTTTTAGGTGAAAAAAATCGCGGGAAGCGCCGGATTTTGAGGAAAATAAGGAAAGTCTTAAATAATAATTAACATATTTTACAGTTTTTAAAAAAAAATCAAGGCAGCAGATAATTTAATTATGAACACTTTCTATTTTCTACACCGGATCAGGTTAACTTATATATTTGAAGGTTAAAAAAAATATATTTTTTTGTGTTTTTTTGTGTTTTTGGAATTGGGAATTTTTTTTTCAATTGGGAAAAAAACAACCAGATTTGCATTGGGAATGGGGCCGAATTTCGGACCCGTGGCATAGGGCGGAAAAAGCCTGGTCCGGAATTGTCCCGGACATGAAGAACGTGTCCCGCAGTCCCGGAAATCTGTCAAATGTCCCCGATTTTACAAAATCCATATAAACATGTACCTTATACTATTCTTAACTGCACCTCGAGTCGGTGTTCCCACTAATCCGCACGGTCTCCATGGCAATTCCTACCCGAATAGGTGACTACGCTACATGTCAAATCGATCAATTAACAGGGGTCCTGTTATCATATCGATTGTCTCACGCTCGCAGTCAAACCGAAAAGGCGGCATTGTTTAATGTGGTTGTTAATTGGCTTTAATATGCTACGTTAAAATTTCCATCTGCTTAAGCATGTTAAGGGCAATGGAGTTGTTCACACATCTGAAGATTCTTGCGGTTGTGAATTGGTAATGCGTGAATAACCCCAAGTCACTATCGATCTATAATTTCAGTGGCTTTGTTATGCCACACTAATCGGTCTGTATTGTGTACTCCTCCACGATAAAATCGTGGACCGTTACTTCGGAGACTTTTGATGAAAACATCGATGTTGTCCTCGTGGAAATTGTGCATTTCATGCATAGTTCAGTTATATCAAACATTTATTTTTACGCGATATTAAATTAAAAAACAAACACACAAACAATGTGTAACTTTATCGTCTTTTAGATAATTAATTATTGAAACAATTACTGTAACGTAACTAATAAAACAAAATGCGAATCGTCTATTAGGCGGATATATTATACGACTGTACGTTGCTAGGCGCACCTGCCGCTTACATCAGTTCAACAATAATAAATTGTGACTCGGCAAACATGGCAAATAAAGATCGAATTAACGATGGAGATCATGAACTTAGAAAAGATAAATGAAATGCCTGTGATAATCAACGATGCATAAAATCGATTTAGATGCTAACAACATATTTATTAGTAATTTACTCAATTTACGATGTGAAAAAATGCTTGCCAAAAATGCATATGTCTATATATATATATATATATATATATATATATATATATATATATATATATCGCTATATGTATTATTGTCCCGGAAAATCGGCAAAAGTCCCGGAAAATTGAGCTCAATGTCCTGGAATTGGTCTGAAAATTTATGGCATGTATGTTGGTGTATTTGATTTTTTGCTGCACAAATACTTTTAAATTGATAACTAAATGTTGTTAAGTTGTCAATAGAATGTTAGGTTCAAGCCATAGAACTTCATACTCATAGTGAAACTAACTAAATGTTTTATTAAACAAAATACTTTTTTTTAGAAACCTTCAAATTTAATAAGGATTTTTTTTTTACAGCAATTATGACATTTGTAGTTTTTTTTACTTATTGGGAAAGTGCTGTGTTCCAGTAATTTATAAAGAAGGAAAAAACTCGCTGGTTTGAGTCATTTTGCAAATAATCCCAACAATTTTTATCAAACCAGTTTGAGTGTTATCTTACTTAGCATTTAAACAAATAATAATTGTTTTGTTCTTCAAACTTGTAGGAATGGAGCAGGCCCTTTGAATTGAGAATAATAAGTTTTTACTAACATTTGGAAATTAAGATGGTTTTTATTTTGCTGTATTTGGCACAGTTCAACTACATGTAATACAGCTTGATACGAAGACCAGCGCTTCTGTTAATGGACGTCTGGGTGAAATTATGCATAGTTATCAGGGCTCGCGCTGTTGTTTCGTAATTTGAGCCATTTGAGAAAATATTGAGAATTTGGCTCAAGAAAAATATCATTTGCGAAAATGCTAAAATCTCGTAAAATTTAATCGTATAACATCCGCCATTTAAATCCAGACTGGTGTTCTATATTGTTCTCTTTGTTTCAGTGTAAGTGTTTGCAATTTAAACAATAAACAAAAACGGGTCTACCAGAACATGAGACATCGCTTGACCTTTAGCTTATTGTTATTGAAGCAAACGTGGTAGCCGGCCAATCAACATTGAATTCGCTCAAACATAATATTGGGTCATTCATGCGCAGACACTGTATACCTGGAATACACAGTTGATATTGTCGTCTGCCAACAATACAGCGGCCGATGGCAAACATCCTATTATAAGATAAACAAAAATTTAATGAAAAGAAGCGTAACAATAAATAAATTATTTCAAAGCTGATCACTTGACACCTTTCTACCGACTATCAATCTGAATTAAAGGATGATTATTAAATAATTAGTTCAATGTCGATGATATTACACCTTTCTGCAGATTATTGTTTGAAATTTAAAGGTGATCATTAAGTTCTTTTTTACCCACAAACTAAGCTATTGTGAAGCAATATGTCAACCAAATTGTATATTAATAATGTATTTGCTAGGTTACTGGTTTTTATTTTCTGCAGTCAAACGATATGCATATTTTATTTCATGTGCAAAACACGTACAAAAAATGCGGTGATACGGACAGTGTGGCTTACAATATTTGGAATTGTATTCCCCTGATATTGCAATTGGAAAGACTATAAAAAAGAACAATTAGTAAGGGCTCTCAGATTCTTGTGTGTGTCAAAATGATGAAAAATGTTGTTTTATGACATATTGATAGTGTTAAAGTGACTTGGCCACGTGCCCAAAACCTGTGCGTGGGGTGGGGGGCTCTGCTCTTTATTCCTGTTGGGTATCTGCGGCTGCGGTTCCAAGACCCCTGGCCTAATTTTCAGGATTTCAAATTTGGGACAATCAAAACCACTGTTTAATTTTTTATTGAAAACTGTATGTTATATTATTATATGTGATATGCCCTTGTTGTCATTAAAAGAAATATAAACAAGTTGATAGTATATATTATTATTTTAAAACCAGTTTTCGTGCACCGAAAAATGAAAACTGGTTACCTCAAAGAAAATTTGGGCCAGCGCTAACCCTGGTTATATATCCACTTACAAGTGATGCAAATCCCTTTGAGGTCCAGAGGTCCAATAAGAGTAATTTAATGAACCATGGGTTCAAAGAAGTAGCTGTATTACAATATTGAGGAAGATGAACAAACAAATTTACTTGTAAGGACTAGTCATTTATTTCACATAAATACTACTGTACATTACTTTGTTATTTTTAACATATGATGACTAAATTTGCACATGCATAGCTTCTTATTAAGAGGAACAATCCTCTTTATTGAATGTTATACGTCAAAAAGTGTAGGAGAACTCAGCATAAATCATGGAATTGTGCTTCAGACTGCCAGCCTCTAAGTCTTTCTTATTACAGTAAAATATTATTGTTCAGGTGCCATCCAATTCTCTTGTCTGCATCTTGTATCTCACTGTGGTCTCATCCATGCCAATCTGTTTCAGGGCATGCCCTGTTATTGAAGGCGTCTGCAGCCAACGCAGGTCAAGAATTGTCTCCCTTGAACAACTCTTCAGCTGTTCTCCAGAATGCAGCCAGCCTCGATATCAAGACAGAGTCAGTCTCCCAATTCCTAAGAAGCACTGCCAAACACCTGGCTAAGCTGCGTGAGGACAAAGTGGCAGACAAAAATGATCCCAGCAATGGAATGGCATATATCTCATGGGAGAATGACAAGGAGAATAACCCTGAGTGTTACCTCAAAGTGGAGGATGAAGAGGTGCAGTATCGGCCATTGTGGAAACAGTTTGACGTGTTTCCTGTTATTTCGTATTCTGGGACCGATTCGCCTTTTGATGTGGGAGTGCCTTTAAATAAGAAAAGTGACAACAATCAGGCAAAGAAGAAAACTGCTGGAGCTGGTGCTCTTAGGGGTGGCTACTGTGAGTCATGTGATCACTGGTACAAGTGTACTCTGAGAGAGCACATAAACAGCGAGAAACACAAAGAATTCATTATGGCTGTGGAGAACTTTAAAACTTTGAATGATATTGCAGAACAGCTGCCAAACTTCTCAAATTTTGTAAGTAGTTTTGGTCTGCAAATTGACTACGATAGTGAAGTCTGTAACAATAAAAACCAGACTTATGCAGACGCTGATATGGCATTAGGAAACTTTGGAGAACGAATTTGTTTACAATTAAATATTTCAAACTGTTGTGATAAAACTGCTCTTTCAAATGGTATCGAGAACAAACCCATGACTAATTTATCTGAAAGCGGCTTTTCCATGCATAGTTCAGTGACAGAAAATCAGTTATCAAATAGACAGGTTGTAGTACTAGCCCATAACAAGATGGTAGACAGTGTACAAGAACTGTTGCAAGGTGAGAGGTCTATGAGTACAGAATTTCAAATAAACATCGAAGGCAAATCTGGACACTCTGCTTCCAAGTCAAGAAGTGATCACACAAATAGGTTATGTTTCAAAGAGATCTCTTTTGACAATGTGCTTGACAGTGTGTTGAACGATTCTTTTGGTAAAAGTCAGGATGAGCTTGTAGACGAAGAAGTGTCAAAGCTAACAGATGCTTGTGACAGCCGCAAAATTGTGAATCTTGGGAGTCATCAAGTTGCTGCTTCACAAAGCAGCATCGATGAAACAGAGCTAATTCAGGAACATTCTAGATCACATAAAGACATTCGCTCAAGTCTTGGAACATGTCCTACTGTAATCTTTGCCAGTCAGGGCACGGTTGCATCTTCCACTGTGCAGTTTGGATGGAATCCAGTCAGTGTTTGCTCTAATCCCACGAGGTCTAAGCCAAATCAAACTGGTAGAAATTCGTGTACATTTTCTTCTGCAGCCTCTTTCAGCGATGTTGGCATACATGAGGCCCTGAACATGTTGAACAGTCAGAGGTCAGCTAGTAGGAGTAGCCAGAACAGAGAGTTGATGGCCACAAGATCGTCTGTGACTAACACAGATAAATTTTGTGGTAGTAGCACCCACTCCAGTGTTAAAGGACAAAGTTTTACCAGTGATCAATGTGAAAAAGCAGCGCTTGCAAAAGCTAATTTATTAAGAAATTCAGGGATTCAACCTAGTATTCATACAAAAATTATATCATCAAGTCAATGTGAACTTTCAGAAAGCCAAACTCTTCAATTTCCATTAACAGACATGATAAAACCCCTCAGTGATAGTCTGAATAGGCCTATAAGCACTGCAAGTAACACATCAAAAGGTTTGTCTGACAATGGAAGTTTGTTTGGGAATAGTATGGGTACAATTCCTGGGGGTAAGGTTTACTCTGTGTCCAACCCTGACTACAGCAATATCACTGAAGAGTCAAACCAGGGCCTCAGCAATAATAACTCTAGTGCATTGGAAAGTTTTAAAAGTTTTAAATTGTTCGGAAAAGACGATAATGCAGGAAACAAGGAAAGCTTGTTCAACACCCCTAGCAAAGAGATCATGGCCCATATTCAGGCTAGGATTCAAGAAAATAATGCCAACTCAGGCTCCACTATCAGGAACTGGCTGGTTCCAGAAGATAATGATAAGATGTCCCAGAATCTAGACACACCAGTGAATAAAGGGAACCAAAGGAAGGATACATTAAAATGTGGCTTGGACAGAATTGATCAGTGCGTTGATGAAAGTGCAGATAATTCTAAAGTAGCTGAATGGATAACAAATCATGATTTTTATCCAATGATAAATTCTGAAAACTCTTTGCACTGCTTTGAAGAGTCAACTCGAGTTTCGGAAACAAATACTGCAGCAACAAGCAATGAGAGTCATAGATATATTGAGCTAAGAGCAAATGGTTTTGAAAAAAGTGTGTTCAATATGGGAGATATTGTTCATAAATCATGCAGTGAAAGAAATGCTTTTAGTGAAAATCAGTCATTTGGAACATTTTCAGAAAGTGGAACTAGCATTTCTGATTGCACAATCGACAATCTGAAGTATTGTCCAAGTAGGGTATCCAAATCTGGAGTTGGTAATGAAAGCTCTAGTCATGTTCCATATGACTCAAAAATGTGTTCAGCAATAAATGATGACAATGTGAGTGTGAAAAGTGGCCTGAGCTCTGTTGTCACTGAAAAAGGTGTTAGAATAAAGGGTCTTTCAAATTTAAAAACATCAAGTCGGCCACCTAGCAGGTGTAGTAGTGTGACTGGTACAGCAGATGTACTTATCAGTGACTTTCGAGCTATTGAAGGAATGAAAAATATAGAAAACGATTTGAAAGTTGCAATACCAAAGCCAGTTCCACTTGTTCATAATGAAAAAGCTGTGAAAACATGTTCTCAGATTACACCTACCTTTAGCGATCAAATACCACCAGTGGTAAGTGAGCAGAAGACAAAAGCTATAGGAATAGGCCATGAATCATCCAATGAGGTTACAATCAACCGAATGATACAAAGCAGCATGCAAGTGAATGACATGCAGCCGTCACATCAACAGGTCTACAATACTGTGGATAATAATGCAAATACAATGTTTAGTTCAAATAGACTTACTATCAGTGGGATGAGGTCTCAACCTCTCAGTGTTCTAACCCAGTTCACATCACCAGGATCTTTCATGGACCTTTTGGCATCCCCAGGTCAGATGCTTGGCAGACAATCAGGGACCATGGTTGGAAATTTGGGGGCAAATACATACATAAACCCTGGCGAAAATATGCATATACTACCTTTACAGCAAAGTCAAAATGTTGGAAACAATGTATTCAATGTTTCTAACAGTGCTTCAACAGACTTTGATACTCGTGTAGAATTTTCCAATCAGCCAAATGTTGAACATAGAAACTGCAAGACATTGTCAACAATAAAGCTGGATGACATAGCAGAAAGCAGCCAGTCTTTGTCCAGTCCAGGCGTGGCCACAGCCAAACGGCAGAGAAAAGGGTCAGTCTCTAGGGGTAATTCTTCTGTTAAGACAGCCACAAAGCTTAAGTCAAAGGCAAAAAGATCAGAAAATCCAGCACCCAAGACAACATGCATGTCATCAACGATTGGTTCTGGTCCAGTTGTGTCTCAAAACATCCATAGCAAGCAACTCCCAATGTTATTACCAAAAACAAGTGAACTCAAAGCCGCTGAGAATGGTTCACAACAAGTATCAATGGGGCATATGCTTGGTACAATAAGTAACAATTTAAATACCTTTTCTACAGCAAACACTTCTTTGGGAGTCTACACAAACCAGTGTTCAGCATTCTCCCAGGCTCAATCCTATTATTCTAAACCTACGCAGACTCAACAACAAAACCAGCATAATACTCTGAGTAATATCCAACAAGTGCCACATACAATGGCACTGCAGTATCCCCAGCAACAGCGTCCATATTACCCCACCCCACCCAGCTATCAAGAACAATATAGTTACGGGCAACCATTGGGAGCGGGTTTTAGGAAAATGCATCATCAGAGTATATACAATTATTCTATGGCAAACAATTTCTCCCAGAACATTACACATTTAAACAACATTTCACATGCAAGCAACATTTCACGTGCAAGCAACATTTCACATCCAAGTAACATTTCACATCCAAGTAACATTTTTAATCCTAGTAACATTTCATATCCAAGTAACATTTCACATCCAAGCGGTGTCAGTTTTCATCAGAGCCTCCATACAAACTCCCCTCACTTCATGCTGCTGCCATTAGAAAACTACTATCGGGACCAGAGCCCTCACGTGGCTTACAATGCCGTTCAGACGGGAGCAATGAAGATGACCTTCAAGCGTGTACCAAACCAGCTAGCCGAGGATAGCGACTCCAGAAACGATCTTACACGCTATTGGAACGTGAAGAAGGCCGGTGATTGTCGTCTGGTATTGCGCGCAGGTGGGCAGGAGAAACGGAAGGCAGAGGAGATTTCCTATTCAGACCATGCTGGTGACTTGGGCAGTTATAATGGTAGTGATGCCGAGGCGTATACACCAGACACTGGTGGTAAGCCGAATGCAAAACGACGGAAGTGCCTTGTGTATTAATTATTGTTCATTTTATCTAGTATAATGTATTACACATGGTATTGGTCTGGGATGTGATTGTGAATTACTCATGGAATGTGTGAATACAGGGTACAGAATGATAAAAAACTTTCAATAGCTGCCTGGTCTTATTACTTCTACTAGGATTCCATTGGCTATTTATTACACTGTCATTTATTTATTATTCACATGTATTTGTATTTCATGACCAGTATTTATGATACTCATGTTGATGAACACCAAATTTTACTTGATTTTTTTCATGAATATTTTACTTTAGTTTTACTTATAATCTTCCTTTTGATATAAATATTATTCAAACTAGTCTTTCAGTCTTTGTATTATTTTATTTTGAAATGTTCTGTGTTGAAGGTGAATGTTGTCTACAGTGATTTATGTGATTTCGGGATTGTTTCACTACATTTTCTTTGTTATTAAGTATACTCAAATTTTGTTTATCTTTTTGTGTGTAGAATATGGTCAGTTCATAATTTGCAATATCAATATGTTATGAATATTCTGAATCAACTGTCAATATTACAAATTTCGAACGTTGCTGGTGCCATGTGAAAGGGATACACATATTGTATTTTATGTACATATCACTGCTGAGTGCTGGAACTACGTCTTTCACCGCGTACATTTATATTTGTGTATTTATACTGAATTTTTCAGCATATATTGTGTTGTGAATTGTTTGTTTTTTCAGTGTAATTTTCGATGCTGTATATGCTTAACCCCATTACATTTGATATCAATCTGTTATTTAAAATAATTGTCTCAAACCATGATATGATTGGTGCATTATTTTATAAACATGTTTACATTTGAAGTACATTTTTACAAACCATGATGGTTTTCTTTTCCTAGTTATTATTGACCCATTTATGCCTAGCGTCACGGACTCTAGATGAGTCAATATACGCTCCGTGCTGGCGTCTAGAAAAAAGTCCTTGGCAAACAGCGTAGACCCTGATGAGACGCCACATGATGCGGCGTCTCATCAGAGTCTTCGCTGTTTGCTTTAAAGAATTTCTGTAAGAAATATTCTTAATATAGAAATAAGTATACTAGAAATTCCTAATTTTGAAAATAAATTGATCCAATTTAGAAGGATGTGAGAGTCCACTAGGCATAAATGGGTTAACCGGCATCTTGTTATTGATAACCGGCATACATCTCATAGTTATCAACTATGCAAGCTCATTTATCTACACCCCTTGCGAATTGGAATAACTCACTCTGTCTGACGGTTGTGTTGTTGGTCGGTCTGTCCGCATATTTTTTTCCGGAGCGAACTATTTCCACATTTCTCGAGCGCTTTATTTGAAATGTAAAGGTCATCATCATGAAGTATAGATGATAAAGGCACTTAATCACTTAATGTTTACAAATTTATAGGCTACTTGCTCCTGAACAAATGAAGAAACGGCGGGGGTGGGGGTGACAAATATCTAGCTTCGTTTTTGTGTCGCCTGACTATGGGCAGGTGACATATAGGTGTTACTTTCGGCGTTCGCGGCTTCACACTTTTCGAAAAAGGCTCATAACTACTGTGTCCCTTCAGATATTGCTTTCATATTTGTTATGCATGTGTATCTGGACAACACCTTTCCCTGAGCATACAATTTTTAACCCATGTGACCTTGAACTTGAAGTCAGCGTTCAGGTTTCGAAATCTGCGACTGCGATTCAAAAAAGGCTCATACCGGCTGTGTCCCTTCAGATATTGCTTTCATATTTGGTACGCATGTGTATCTGGACAACACCTTTCCATGTGCATGAAAGTTTTGACCTTGGGGTCCGCGTTCAGGTTTCGAAATCTGCGACCGCGATTCAAAAAAAGCTCAACGTCTGTGTCCCTTCAGATATTGTTTAATATATGGTACGCATGTGTATCCGGACAATACCTTTCCATGTTCATACAAGTTTTGACCACTGTGACCTTGAATTTAGGGTCCGCGTTTAGATTTCAAAATCCGCGACCAAAAAAGGTTCATAACTACTACTAGCTTTACTCTAAACATTTTTAATAATAATAATTATAAACGACTTGATATTTGTGATCTTTGACATTTATAAAGATTTTGGTGAATTAGAAACGTACTACAGCCACCACAAACCTGTGTGGATAGCAGTTAAAAATTAAAGAGAATTCGCAAATTATAGCACAAATTATTGAGGTCTGTGTGTTTTTGTCTGTTTGTTATTAGATTTACAATATTATTACAAAATTATTTTGGTCATTCATTAAAAAGTTTTGCTTATTCAATATGTTACTAAATAGGACAAAAGGGTAAAAGTTTTACATTGTAACATCATTAAGAATTAATGTCCCATCCCCGATATAATAGTAAACAAGTAACACCGGTATATGCTACCATCAGGCGACACATCCAACTAGCGGAGTTCTAGTCTGTTTATAGAAATCGAAACGTTTAGTCAGTTTTACTCTCTTTACCAAACTGTACAAACATGAATTCAGATATCAATAAATTTGCTAAGGGAACAGACCTGTTATGCAAACAGATGTTAATTAATGATGTCTACCGCGTGCATATGTCCAAAACAGACGACAATCAAACTTTCATTTCGCAAGCCTCAGCATTAAGATATAAAGGGGCGACACGTGTATAAATATGTAGAAAGCTGTTTAACCCATTTATACCTAGCGTCTAGAAAAAGGCCTTGGCAAACAGCGTAGACCCAGATCACACGCCGCATGATGCGGCGTCTCATCAGTTTCTGCGCTGTTTGCTTGAAGGAATTTCTGTAAGAAATATTCCAAATATAGAAATAAATATACCAGACATCCCTAATTTTGGAAATAAATTTATCCAATTTAGACGGATGGGACAGTCCACAAGGCATAAATGGGTTAATATTATGCAAATTTTCCTTATCACAGAACGCCTGTACTTTGGAACTCGAATTCCACTTTCTTCCACGTGAGTGGCAGACAGACACTTTCAATTAAAGGTTATATGCGATAATGTCAGGTGCAAAATGTGATAGAATTTATTCTCAGTGAGATTCTTAAAAATTCTTTCGCAATGCGAGAAGACACTTAATGATGCATTTGATAATAAACGAACCTACACACGAGAATCTAATAATTTTATTACTGTAACGCATTGCACACGTATGTTACAAATTCATTTGCTTATCTGTTGACAATATATAATTACATTTAAACAGTATATGACTTTTATATTGTGAAATAAGTTTTGTAATCACTTATTCACGATGTTTATATTTATTTTTATACAACGTTGGTATGCTTTTAGTGTATTTTGGCCGGTTCCGCTTTTATATTTCTTCCTAATGGATATGTATTGAATCTTTTTAAAAGACAACGCACACAGATAAATCAATCAAAAGTATTTACTAAGACATTTAATAACAGTACTGAATGCGACTCTAAATGTACACACAGTTAAAATCAAAATCTCCATAGCACACACGATAACATAGCTATAAAAAATCTTAACAAACATAAGAATTGAAATGAATCCCAGGTACCATATGCGGAAACTGCCTGTACGTGTTGGACGTCATTGCGTCCTGTGATGACGTTGCCACTGAATATCTTGCAGCAGGGGTGGGGCACCAACTGGTTGTCATGGGAGACGGGGTTTGGTAATACGAAGAGTATGGTGTCAGAGACGCTGTTGAAGTCGACTGTCTGTAAGGTAGCTGGTTGAAAGTAACATGTTGTCCCATGCTGTTGTTGTTCGGACTTGTTGTTACCGTCTGCATCCAAGGGTAGTGCATGTAACCGTTGTTCTGTGGTGAAAGCCTGCTTGGAAAGTTGCTGTACATGGGTACATATGGATGTATTGAGGATGGTACCGGCGTCATGTGCATCATGTTTGACTGCGTCGAGTTGTTTATGTTCTCCACTCGCCTTCGCCACCTGGCGCGCTTGTTCTGGAACCAGATCTTGATGTTTGTATCCTTGATGCCGAAATCCTTGGCAATGTTCTCCATCATCTCAGAGTCAGGGTACGGATTCTCGTGAAAAAATTTCACCAGTGACTGTAGCTGCTCTTTCGTGTAATTGGTTCTCGCAGGTTTTTTAGACTTCTTGTCCGATTCCTTATCGCCACTGCATTCTGACTCGGCGTCCGTTTGTGGCGAGCTGCTGACGGAACCAGACGAACGCGCTGTACTGGACGGGGTACTTGTTATACGTTCAGTATTCACTGACGCGGGTGACAAGGAATTCAGTGACGTCATCGAGCAGTCTGTTGCGCTTGGTGTACTCTCACGCTCTGGAACGGTTGTTGTTAATGAACCATTTCTGGAACCTATCGGCAACTCAGGCGATGGCACGGGGAATACGGAGATAACGGAAGATCCTTGGCGGTCCATGTCGTCACTTAGAAAATTCATTTTCGAGAAAGCCTTGTCAGCCGAGCGGCTGGTCGGCATGTTATATGGATGGTAGCGTACTGAGCGGGAACTCTTGTGGTACGTCTCATCTTGTTCTCGAGGGAAATATCCGCCGGACGTTTTGTAATCATCACCAAGCACGTTCGCTTTGGTGATTGTTGTCGGTAGAGTGAATCTCGTGTGCAGAATCTATAAAATATGAATGCGAACATTAATTAGATTTTTTTATCGTCGACATGTTCATCATAAACAATTAAATCGAAATGAAATCATTTAAACAATGCAATTAAGAAGTGACACATATTACTGTTACTCTTTCAAAGCATAATATTGAATGGTATTACCGTCAGTAACAATTATAAATTATTAAACCTGACAATGAATTAAATCATCGTAGATGGAACAAGGATACGAGGAATAAACATTTAAGACAATGTCATTGTGGTATTGGTCCACATTGGTTTACAAAGAGCAACACGAAAATAACGCATGCTTTTTTTATAGTTTGTGGTTTTTATTAGTTGATTAGAAGACGTAATAATTACCTGTTCTGTCATTGTTTTTGTAAATGCGTTGGCTTCTGTCACTAACGAGGTCATGATATCTCTTGAAAGTCGCTATTGTTTCAATAATCACACGATAATGATTAGCTTGGAGAATTATGGCCCCTATATACGAGCTTGGACCCGGGGCACGATGTCAGTGTTTGAGCGAACTCGTTACCAAACTGTCATCACCCGCCACTAATCAAATGAACAAAGTGTGAATTTAGCTCACCTTGCGTTACCAATCAATCGATTAACGACCGAATTGAAGAACTTGATTACTCATCGAGTAATTAAACATCATTTACTCGATGTCACACTCGTCATGCCAAGATCCAAGCTCGTATATAAGGGCTATAACTCCCCAAGCTAATCAATTGTTTTTTTTTATAACTGAAACAAAAGAAACTATCAAAGACACATTACAACTCGTTAGCAAGACGTGGGCACATTACCAGTTACGATGATTGAGCAGGCAAATATTATTTATTAGCTTATAGCTCTGTCTTGTTCCAAATAACGAGCATATAATGTTTATCTAGAAAAAAATATCTATTTTATTTTAAATCAATTTGAAACCAGTATCTTTGTATTTTATTTAGTTTTTTTTCATAGGTTTTATTGGTTGATTTAAAAAAGGATTTTTTACGCTCATTCATGGGCTGGAATCTCGAACATACATTAACATAAATATAAACTTGGCTTTAATGTATATACATGTACACGTAGTTAAACGTGAGGACATATCACCATCCTGTTTATCGTTAGTTATTATAATTAACATACAACAATCAATGTATGCTTTGTACAATTGGCTTTGTTCACGTAAAGAAAGAATTGTTACTTTGTCTTACTTTCTTATAACATAAATTGAATTTATTTCATATCTACATCTTCATATTTTTAGAAGTTGTCCACGAATATCACTCTACCGACGACAAAACCCACATTGAACACATTTGACGATGATTTCCATACAACGGGCATGTATCAGCCTCGATTTCAAGACGAGACCAACAACACGAGTTCACGCGCGGTACGCTACCATCCATATAGCATGCCGATCAGCCGATTAGTCGTCAAGAAAGTCCCAGAAATAGAAAATTATGAAGCAATAGGGCGTCAAAAATCTCCGGTTAAGTTCATAATCCCATTCTCTTTAGAGAGTTTCTTATCGCCCGTGTCTACTCCGGATTCCGGAATCGGAACTACACTAGCGTATGTTGAAGAGCGTGAGAGTACAGCAAGCGCAACAGACTGCTCGATGACGTCACTGGATTCTCTGTCACCCGCGTCAGTCAATACTGGAAGCTCAACAAGTTCCCCTTCCGGGTCTGAGCGTTTATCTGGTTCCACCAGCGGATCGCCCCCAAAAGAGGCCGAGTCAGCTCACACTAGCGATAAGGAATCGGACGGGAAGTCTCAAAAAGGTGCGAGAACCAAGTACACGAAGGAGCAGCTGAAGACGCTGATGAAAATCTTCCATGAGAATCCGTACCCTGACTCGGATATGATAGAGAACATTGCCAAGGACTTCGGCGTCAAGGATACCAACATTAAGATCTGGTTCCAGAACAAGCGCGCCAGGTGGCGCAGGCGAGTGGAGAACATGAACAACTCGACTCAGTCACACTTGCTGCATACGACGCCGGTACCATCACAGATACATCCGTACGTACCCATGTGCAGCAACTTTCCAGGCATGCCTTTGCCGCAGAACAGCGGTTATATGTACCATCCTTGGATGCAGACTGGAACATTAAGTCCAAACAACAGCACTCAAAAGCAAATGACGTTGAACCAGCTAACTCCCAGACAGATCTCGCCAACAATGGCTCCAACATCATTCGCTCCGTATTACAACATCCCGTCTCCCATGACAACACGTTTGTACCCGACGCATGCTGCAACATACCCCGTCATGTCGTCACCACAAGAAAGTATAACGGCAAACACGAATCGACATTTATCGCATAGCATGCATGGGACTCAGAACAACTCATTAGTAGCTGCAGTACAATCAGTAGCAGCAGCAGCAGCAGTAGACTAAAAGGCAGTAGCGGCAGTTGCAGCAGCAGTAGCAGTATTAGTAGTTGTAGTAGTAGTAGTAGTAGCTGCAGTAGAAGCAGAAGCAGCAGTAAAAGTAGCATCAGTAGCAGCAGCATCAGAAGCAGTAGTAGCTGCTGCAGCAGCAGTAGCAGTAGTAGTAGTTGTTGTAGTAGTAGTAGTATCTGCAGTAGCGGCAGTAGCAGCAGCAGCAGCAGTAGACCAATCAGCAGTAGCGGCAGTAGCAGCAGCAGTAGCAGTATTAGAAGTTGTAGTAGTAGAAGTAGTAGCTGCAGAAGTAGCAGAAGCAGCAGTAGCAGCAGCATCAGTAGCAGCAGTAGCGGCAGCAGCAGTAGCAGTAGTAGTAGTTGTTGTAGCAGTATTAGTAGCTGCAGTACAAGCAGTAGCACTAGCAGCAGTAGCGGCAGTAGCAGCAGCAGTAGCAGTATTAGTAGTTGTAGTAGTAATAGTAGTAGTAGCAGCAGCAGCAGCACCAGCAGTAGCAGCAGTAGTAGTCGCAGTAGTAGTAGCAGTACCAGCAGTAGAAGGAGTAACAGCAGTAGCAGCAGTAGCAGGAGTAGCAGTAGTAGCAGTAGTAGCAGAAGTAGCAGCAGCAGTAGTAGTATTAGTAGTTGCAGTAGTAGTAGTAGCAGTAGTAGTAGTAGTAGTAGTAGTAGTAGTAGTAGTAGTAGTAGTAGTAGTAGTAGCAGTAGTAGTAGTAGTAGTAGCAGTAGTAGTAGTAGTAGTAGTAGTAGTAGTAGTAGTAGTAGTAGTAGTAGTAGTAGTAGAAGAAGCAGTAGTAGTAGTAGTAGTAGTAGTAGCAGTAGCAGTAGTAGAAGTAGTAGTAGTAGCAGGAGTAGCAGCAGCAGTAGTAGTAGTAGTAGTAGTAGTAGCAGTAGTACTAGTAGTAGTAGTAGTAGTAGCAGTAGTAGTAGTAGTAGTAGAAGTAGTAGTAGTAGTAGTAGTAGTAGTAGTAATAGTAGTAGTAGTAGTAGTAGTAGTAGTAGTAGTAGTAGTAGTAGTAGCT